>NW_023270418.1:22394080-22487404 GCF_011800145.1 Mirounga leonina | reverse complement strand
CAGCCCCGCCCCGCCCCTCCAGCCCCGCCCCGCCCCTCCAGCCCCGCTGTCCTCGGCGACGTCCTCTTTGTGCCCCATCCTCATTCTGACACCCAGGAGACAGATGTGTTTGCAAAGGCCAGGACCCCTTCCCTCTCCTAGTGCACTCTTATTTCCAAAACATGAGTAGGGCAGGGCAGTGTGTGGAAACAGGACATTTGGGTCGCGCCAAGGAATGCATTGTGCTCCTCCGTGCTATTGAAGAGACACTTGTCAAATACAGCCCATGTGCAGGTTCGGCAGGTGGGGGTCAGCCCGGCGCAGAGAACGCTCAATGTGGGGAAGAATGTGTGCAGAGAATGCAGCTCTTTAAAAATAAGCATTTCAAAAATGATGGCGGAAATGAAGTATCCTAGATCAACTCATAGAGTTAGGGATTGGGATGGGTGGGATGACATCTTAGCCAGCATCACATTGTGCCCCTGGCCCATGGCAGTCACCCAGCGGTTCTCGAACCCTAGTGTGTGAAGAATCACCAGCAGATTCCCCGGGCCCACCTGTTGACATTCCTGGCCACGACCCAGGCACCTGCATTTCTACCAAGCACTGTGTGGTTTTGATGCAGAGATTGGAGCACCGCACTGGGAGAAATGCCTTCTACAGCATTCCAGACAGGTTTTCCCAGTCCTTGTCGGGACTCCCAATACCCTGGGGCAGCCAGCTCTGAGGCTGGACATCTCAGTTGTCAGTGTGAAATTTGGGAGGCCTCTCTGGGTCTTTTTTTTTTTTCTTTTTTAAATTTATTTAATTACTTTAATTCTTAATGTTTTCATTTGTGCTCTTCAGATCCTGTTCTTGGACTGAATTTTGTGCTTTTTATTGAAGAACTCTGTTGTTTTCTCTCAAAATCAGTTTATGTTATCCTCGGGGGGATCTTCCTTAACAAAGTGTAGGTGGGATTCCCCTGTTTGTCACGAGGCGCTTGTTGTCACGCCCACCAGCATCACCAAAGTGACCCTCTGAGACAGATCCATCTTTCTCAGCGTTCCAGCCATTGCAGGAGGAATTCAGTGGGAGGCGCATAGCGATTTAGTCTATTACATCTGGCTGCGTCGAAGTGGCCGAAGAAGGGAACTTGAAATAGGAAAGAGTCTTGTGTGAATGTGTCTCCCTTCCTCAATTTTCAAGGCCTACCACCTTCATCAGTAAGTAACCAGCAGCTAGGCTTCAAATTCCTACCTTCTTATTCCAAACAGCTGTCCGCATGGTCAATTAGATGCTGAGTCTTGCTGCGTGGGTATAATATTCGCCCAGGAACCAGGATTCCCGGGTTCTGTTATTGGCCATCTGTAAAATGGGGCCAAGGACATGGCAGCTCTGTCTCTGTGAATGATGTGGTAGATGAAATAATGCTCAAAAACCGTAGGCACTCTCTGGTTAAAAACAAACCGCGGCCACCTGCAGATCATCTTTAAGCGTCAAGATGGCAGCTGACGGTGACTGGAAGGGGCCAGAACCATCCCAGGCACTTCCGGAACCATGGATTCTGCATTTGGGCTCCTCGCTACTGACACCCAAACTCTGGGCTTTCAACTGTCACCCAGTCCTGTGATCTACAAGGGGACCCCTAGGTGAGGTGGGTAAGGGCCATGCTTCATGCCTGCAACATGGCAGGCCATCCTTGGCCTCTCCCTGAGAATCAGAGCAGGGGCCTCATCACCTTTAGTCATGACTTTCCGTTTTTGTGCAGAAGTAGAAAAGCATCCGAAGAAAGAGAAAAAATATCGAATCCCTGTTTAATTGGGAAGTCTTTTAGATAATTGAAGATCTTGCTCATTAAGGCTGCACCTCCTGCCAAGTTTGTTTTTTTTTTTGGGCAAATCATTTGTTAGTGATTTCCTATAACATGTTGCTGAGGCTCCCCTCACGCTCTAGCCTCCTGGTTTTGGTTGGCATGGCCACAAGAAAACAAAACATTTCCAATGTGGGCTGACCGGTACTCTCCTCTCGGTAACATCGGCTACTCCAATGTAGAAAAGTCTGGATTCTAGACTTAACAGCAGGAAACACAGGTTCTACTTCCTTATAAACCTATGCACCTCCCTCACAGTTATACCGAAGGATGTTTGGGGTAGGCTGGGGGGCCTCTGATGTCAGAAATAGCAGCCCTGCCTATGGTCATTCCATCACGAGGCATCCATTTCTTTGTATCTCAAGGGTTTCGTTTTCCAGAATCCAAGCTCAAGATTGTCCCTGATAGGACTCAGATGCCACCACAGAACATCTCAGTGTTGAGCGCCATTTCACTTAGCACACCTGCCCAGGAATGAAGGAGGTCTTGCATGGGATTTTGTCCATTGTGTTCACTGGTATGTTCCAAGAACCTAGAATAAAGCTAGCTTGCGGGCCCTCAATAAATATCTGTTGAATGAATTAATGAGTGAAGGATAGATAGGGGACTGGATGGAAAAAGAGACCATAAGTGGCATAAAAATCACTCTGCCCTGACTTCTCAATGGTAAAAGCATCAGCCGTCTTAGCAGTCGGCCTAAACGTTCACAGGTGAGTACTCCCATCACCTAATGACCACTCATATCTCTCCATATAAATGTGACAAACGATAAAAGAGAATATAATTGCTATGGTTTTCCACCAAAACTCCGTCTTGGTGAATTTTAAATTGCCCAGAGACCTCAGACCGCCAAATCAACAAACTTCAGTAATTTTCCCATCTGGGTATCTTGTACCAGACACATGTGCGATTTACAACCAACTTAGAGTGATTGAGTCTGTGTGAAATCAACTGATCGTTTTTGAAAGGCACCCCTTGTACTTGGCCAGGGAGCATTTTCTAAGAAGGGCATGGAGCAAGGTGAAAATAAAGGGAGAACCCCATCGTAGACCCGGCTGGGGACCCCAAGGTGACCTGGTTCTTTCCTAGATACGGTGACGGGGATAGAGAACTGGGAGTCCACCCTCATTAATCTGTGACTCTACTTCTCACATCAAATCAGAGTGTGTCTGCCGAGTGCCCATCAGTCAAGACCTTGCACGTGTCTGTCCATTTCACTTTGAGATATGATCCTTGGCGTGGCTTGAGTGACCCATCACTCCAAATGACGCTATGTAGAGAGGGTAAGATGAAAGAGAGACTCTCCAGGGGCAGTTCCTTTGGGATGTAAAGGAGTCTTGAGGGGAGGTAGCTGCAGCCTAAGCCAAATCGAGGCGAGGACCCCCAAAAGAGATACCTAGTCCTTGTGATTTATTTCTGCCTCCTGTGTTTCCTGTTGTCAGTGCTAAGTGTGTATTTGTTTTGCAATCATGAACTGAAGCACAAAAAGATGCATGAGACATTGTAGTCATATGTCTGGTGTCACACTTGGGAGCAAAAACCTTTCCGTGGTAAATAAATCATTTCCAACTGGGTCAGGTGCCCGGTGTTTTCTTTTTCCTTTTCACTTAATATTTGAGACGCATCAAATGCACAAACAATAATTTGATAAACACTCATAAGCTACTACCGCGTTTTATAAAACTTGATGAATACCATCGAAGTCCCCTCGGTTTCACTCAGGAGAGCGCCGTGTTTCTCCCCGCCCCAAACGTGTCTTCACCCCTTCCCTCCACGTATACATAAGCTCTGAGCAGCATAAGAGTATCTTTGTGTTTTAAACTTTATTTAAATTACATCCCACTATTTGGGTTCCACATTAAAATTTTGAACTTGACCCATGCAGACATATGTAGCTCTAACCCGTTTGTTTGTTTATTAACTTACGTATTTGTTTGCCGCTGTATAAGATTCGATTATACGGAGAGGCCACCGTCCCATTCTCTTACTGATGTACATTTAGACATTTCTTTGTTTTTTCTATTACAAGACTGGTAGGAACATTCTCGTGCATGTCCCCTTGTTCCCGTGTACAAGTTTCTCTAAAGTATGTGCCCAGGAGTGAGTAGAATTGCTGGATGGTAAAGTGCTCTTTGTGCGTACACGTGCATGTGCGCGCGCGTGTGTGTGCGCGCGTGCGTGTTCTCATGCCCCTGGTGGTTTTGCTTGAGCACCAAATCCAAGGTATACACAAGTAGGGATGCAGGCAACGGGCATGGCCTCTTGGGGCTCTGACTTCATTCTTGAGAAAAAAATTAGGTAGGATCTAGAGACTTCTTTCTCTAACATCCCCAAAAGAAATACTCCTATCCCTGGAAGGTCAGCGCATCAGCCGATGGTTCTCCTGCGCTCCAGAAGGTGGGCAGGGACAAGGGGAGTCCTGGAGGCCTGTCACCCTAGGTCCTCCTGGTGGCTGCTGCAGCCCTGGCCTCTGGAGGCAGAGGCTCTGGCATCAGGCGAAGGGCAGGTCCTGAA
Organism: Mirounga leonina; assembly: GCF_011800145.1. Lineage (NCBI taxonomy): Eukaryota > Metazoa > Chordata > Mammalia > Carnivora > Phocidae > Mirounga > Mirounga leonina. Next base: position 22,483,059 of record NW_023270418.1, on the reverse strand, counting down.
TTTTATAGTCAGTAGGGAATTAGCCAGGGCCGATTAAAACTGAAGCTCTTATAATGGAGAAATGATCCATGAAGAAAGCCTTGAGATGCCTTTGCTTTCCAAGTGCATGCGATTCCTTATTTTATATTATACACATATTTATTATATTGTAAGGACAGCCAGGATTTTTAGTTTCATAATTAAGTAGAAGTAGGTCCTGTCCCACAGAGAGCTGAGTATACAGACCATGTTTCACGGGTACCTATGAATATGGCCCATCAGAACCTCAAACTAATATCTGAGAGTCTGGAAGAGAGGAGAAGAGTTCATTGATCACAGTATATGGGGCTTTCCACTGAACTGCCTTAAATAATAAGCTCTGCCCCTGCATATAAAATGGACTCAAGTCTAGAGCACTGCAGGTAGGAGCCAAGAACCTACAACCCAGTGTGGCTATGTCACTTCATGGCCTTGGGCAAGTCACTTGCGTTCGGGCTTCAGTGTCCCTATCTGTGAAATGAACTTGGACCAAATGATCACTCACTTTAAGGTTTTGGGATTCTTTGACCTAGAATGGCACCAATATACTTTTCACACATAGTTTCAGTCTCCTGTCTCGTGCATAAAACAAACTAAACCCACCTACTTGTGTACCTGCCCTCTCTGTCCCATGCCTGGTAGGTCCACCTAGCATCTTCTGACAGTCACCCAGTCCTTGAGGCAATACACAATGTCACCTGAGGCTCTGAGTCAGCCTCTCTCGTGTACTTCACTGCTAATGGAACTGGTGGTAATTTTCCATCCAAGAGTTTCTATTTTTTTCCATTTTTTCTTACCGACAGTTGGAAGAACCACCATTCCAGAAGCTCAGAACCCTAGCATCTGTTCTGTCTCCCTTCCAGGGCAGACACCTGGCAAGGCTAGAGCCACAGGATGTGCTATGGATAGATTTAGGCGGTTGGGCATTTTCTTGGTGCGAGTGTTGAAGAACTGCCCCCCTTCTCCCCTCTTCCTCCTGCAGGTGAGCCAGCACGGATGGTTCTTGGCAGGAACCTCAGAAGCTTCCCCAAGCCAGAGATGGAGGCAGACACCTACCTGGGGGGCGGTGGGAGGAAGTTGGCCTTGGGGCTGGAAGCCAGGCGTTGCCAAGGAAACCTGTCTAGTGGTGGCCACACTGTGCTCAGGGCCCTGGGGTGGTTCGTCTCCATCTGGGTGTGGTCTCCTTGCAAACAGCCCAGGCTGGAGTATGGTTTCCCACTCCAATTTCCCAGCATTCCTTCTTGGTGTTTCAGGACAGCCCATTGGCAAGTGGGTGTTGGCAGAAATCCTGCTTCAGACACCCGGGGGGCTCAAACCGGGGACAAGCAAGGAGAAACTGGTTTTTCCAGCCGAAAAACAAACAAAACTTCTCTGCGGCCCCTTTTCCCTTAAAAGCCGGGTGGGATGAGCTCTGGAAGCAGAAGAAGCTGCGCTGAGGGTCTTTAGGCTGAGAAGGGAAAGGCGAGCCCCATTCAGGCAGAGGTGTCCAAGTCTGCAGGCAGGGGAAGTGTGGGTGGCTCTGTATTACAAGTCACAGGCTACCCCTCATCGAGGGTAGCGACAGGAATTCCGGGGGAACGAGGACCACAGTGGGAAACCACACAACTTCCTAGCACCTACTCCATCCTAAGAGGCTCTCCATCCTACTCTATCTAAGAGGTAACTATAATGAGAATGATGATACACAGCATGTAGTAGCCCACTGCTCTGTGCTAAGCACTGAAGACACAGACTCAGATAAGTGACTTGCCCAAGGTCTCACAGCTTGTAAGAGGCAGAGCGGGGTACTGAATGCGGTGTTCTCTGACCCTAAAGTCCAGGCTCTGACATACGGCCAGGGACCAAGGGTCTTTATTGCTAAGGTAATTTAGATGTGCTCACAGTGGCTTTCAAATGTCGCCTAGAACCTTGGACTGAGAATTGCCAAGCTGGAAGGAGCTCAAAGTTCTCTTTCCTGGGCAAAAGAGGAGACACCTGCTTGGATTGTGAGGGGCCATTATTCAAGGGACAAGAGCAATTTGGAGTGGAGTATAACTCAAGGAAGCATCTCAGGGGCAACCTCTAGCTTTGTATAGAGAAGAGGCCGGGTCAAGGCCAGATGTAGCCCAGGGTCAGGTGCAGGGTCATCCTGATCCAATGGAGAAACCAATACAGAGACAGAGGAAGTGAAGAATCCAGGATTTCCCCCATGACCAATATAGCATGAATGGGATTATACTTGTATCAGGGGCTGCCTAAAGTCATTCAATCACCCTTTCAATAAACATTGATTAAATGCCCACTATGTGACAGGAACTGCATGCGCACGCGTGCACACACACACACACACACAAGGTGGCAAACAGAGATAAACGTCATGAAAGGAAATACCAGCGGGAACATTGAACAGTGCCTCGAGGGTGGCTATTTAGAGAGGGACCCTAAGAGACGAGAAGAGCTCGGCCATACAACCATCCTAAGGGAAGCCATCCAGGCAGAGGGTACAGGGTATTGGGAGGTCCTGAAGCAGAGAAGAACTTGGTGAGCTTGAGGAACAGAGGAGGGCAGTGTGGCTGGAGGCCCGTGCAGAGGACACAAGCCGAGGCCGGGAGGTAGGCAAGGGGCTAGACTGCGCAAGGCTATGGTTATGCTTGGGACTTCGGAATGCGCTCCAAGGGCAATGGGAAAGCACTGGAGAGTGTTAAGCAGGGAGGACATCGTGACTAGATCTGTGTTTTCAAAAGATCACTGTAGCAACTGTCACATAGCGGCCCCTTGGGTCTTCGGGTGACTGCCCAGTGTCCTGAGTCTCCTCTCCGAATTGAACTCAACTTGTCCTTTGCACCTTGGAGAGGGTGGGGAGCAGCTGGGGAGAAGGGGGAAGGAAGGGAAAGGGCTAGACTTCATGTTCTTTACCCCATCCTCCAAGCCCTGCTTTGGGGGGAACGACCTCATGGCCAAGTGCAGATGGAAGATCTTTCCGTTCCTTGCTTCCCAGCTGCGAATGTATGTCAAATCTGGAGGGCCAGCCGTGGAGTGCAGGCTGACCCTGGTTCACCTGGGCTGGTCAGACAGGGACAGTTATGCCCCTTTGCTCCTTCCTTCCCTAGTCCTCCTCCTTTGGGAAAAGAAGAAAACCAGAACATTCCATGGGAATTGTGGAGTGGCTTTCACAACAGGGAGCCTCTGAGTGACCAACTGAGGAGGCTGGAAATGGGCTCAACTGGAGGAAAAGAGACAGGCAGGAAGGGACTTAGAGGCCTCTTCTAGTTCCTTCCAACATGGCAAGCCGGCAGGCTCCTAGCCTGACCGTGGAGCCCTTGTGATGGAACCGATTCTGAATTGTCCAGAGCCCAGGCCTGGGATGGAGGCAAAGAGGCAGAGATTTGACCTTGGTGAGTCAATTTAAATGCTTTTATTAACAATCTTCTTACATTACAAGGATAATATGACAAAAGGAAAGTTTCTGCGTACATATTATGATAAACCAACATAGCTCTATTTGTATCCAGTGTTCTAGGCCCCGCCACACAGGTACTATAAAGCGTAGTCTGCAAAATAATAACATCGAGAGGTTTTTTTTTTTTTAAGAAAGAAAGTATTAACATATTAATATGTGTGTGATAATAGACTCCTAAGTATTTTCCCCCCACCCCCACTTTATTTTTCCTTTGTGATTGAAATGAACCGGTTCAGCAGCGTGGGGGTGGAGAGAAGGAGAGAGGGCCCGAAAAAGAGCAGATCAGACTGCTGGCTCTTCCCCAGAGACCAAAGTGAAGACGGAGGGGTGCCCGAGGGCAGCCCGGCCCTTGTCTTCTTGTGAGCAGTATTGTAACCGGCTGTCCTCCCCTGGACGGAGGGCCCGGTGCCCGTGAGGCCCCAGGGTATGCTCTCTCTCTGAGGTACAGTGCATCGTGGATTGCTCCCCGGGGACGCCCACCCCCTGGCCACGGGTCTGACCCACCTCCGCGCAGGAAGGCTCGGGCTGGCCTGGTCTCTCTGGAGGCACTGGAGGGTGTTCCGAGGCCCGGCTGGCAGCCAGCTGTGGCTCAAGGAGACCCAGGCAGATGTGGAGGGGAGAAGAGGTGGGCATTGGCAGAACAGACCTGCCCCAGACGACAGGTGTAGGGGTGGGTCTGCTGGAGACTGAGGTACGTTGGTAGATGGCAGGGAAGAGGAGGACATGGGGTCAGAGGGTCACAGGAGGCTCGGGGACAGAGGTAAGTGTCTTTGGAGAGCTGAAAGGCCCGGGCCGGTGCGGGGCGCAGAGGATGCAGCCAACGCGGGCTGTCTCCTGTCACCTGCCGCCCCATCAGCCCCTCCTCTCCTACCTCCAGAGCCAAGAAACGGTAGAGGGAAACCTGGAAGCTACACGGGCTCCTGATTCAGTCAGGGCCGCACAAGCCCTCCGTCCTGCTACCGGCCGCACCAGTCAGTGGTGCCCCCCTCCCCGCCAGGCCTCCAGACACCCCCTCCCGGCCTGCGGTAGGAGCAGGGACAAGCCAGGGAAGGCACCCTCCCCAGTGGAAGCGGATAAGCTTGGGGCATCCGGCTCAGCCGCTGCCTCGAGTCACAGAATGAGAACAGTGTACATGAACTAAACCTACCCGCTATGGTGGCGGTGAGCTGCGGGGGTGGCTGGACCTCCACGCGGGAGGCGGCGGGGAGGGGAGCGTTGTCCTGAGTGCAGCCCACAGCAGCAGCTGTGCGAAGTGGGCTCAGCCAAAGCCCTGCTTCTGAACTTGAGTTGCCACTGAAGTTATGAGTGTGTGGGTATGTCTCTCCCGCCCTTCTCTGGTAACCCCTGCCCGGGGCGGATGGACCCTGCCCGTGCCCGCCCGCCTCACCCCTCCGGGGCCCTGGCCCACACAGTGCAGGAAGGGGTGAGGGAGGCTGGGCCGGCCTTACTTCAGAGGCTTGGCCTCCAGGGGGCAGCAGAAGCACCTAAGGTGGGGAGGGCGGCCACCTCCCTGGGCCCCTCTGGGTCCAATGCGCACCTTTCCTATTGCCGCCGGGGCTGCTCATTCCTGTGGGGGCTGCGGGGGGGGGAGGGTATTGGGGGAAACTGTGCAGCGGTCCCCTCACCGGGGCCCAGAGACCACGTCCCAGTGCCACGCAGCCCTGACCACCGAAGCGTCGGACCGCAGGGGGTGAGGAGGGATACGGGGGAGCCCTGCGGCCACAGCCAAGCCCACAGTGAAGGAGAGAAAGTGCATGGAGAGGGCGGGGACCCCGTCACTCTCCTCCCCTACACTCTGGGTAGGAGGCCCCGTTCCGCACACCTGCCTGCCTTCCGCAGCAACCCCCGCACGGCACGGCGACAGGCTTTCCCGTTGCTCTCCCAGCTCTCTATAGACTCTATTTTTATATCTATTTAAAACATAGAAATGTATAAATATATAGGATATTATTTATAGATATATAGACGTGATTTAATCTCTTACTCTGTGTGTATCCGGACTGTATCTGTCCATATATACAATATATATGCTGTGGTATTTGTATTATACACTGCACATACCCCTGCTTCCATGCGCTCGCTCTCCTAGGGAGACTGGATTGCATAGGTATTTCCAGAAAACACCACTTCAGGGGATGGGGGTGGGGGGAGGGAAAGCCAGATGGAAGAGGAGGGCCGTACCATTTTCCTCCCCAAAGGGCACTTTTTCTCCCTCTGGCTAACGCACAAGGATCACCTCAGAGGCTCCTTAAAATATCACAGCTCCATCCACTCAGCTAAAGGACCCTGTGAACAGAGAGCAAGAGAGGGGTCTCCCTCCAAGCAGAAGAAGGGCCGTGTGTCTCTGGGCAAAATCCTCCCTCCTCAAGATGTGAGGAGGAAACCGGACCAGAACCCATGACCCAGCACCACCTCCCCCAGGAGGCTGGTGTCTGGAATGGGACCGTCCCAAGGTCACCTGCCCTCCAAACACGCCACTCCCGCCTAAGGAGGCCTGGCCTCCCTGCGTGGTCTGCCCCAGGCTGGCCTGGCTAGGACAGCCTCTTGAAGGGGCAAAGGCGCATGAGGTCCAGTGTAACTGGAGCCCTCACCACAAACTGGGTGTGGGACCTAGAAAAAGCACGAATTCTACTTGGAAATCAACCCAGACGACGTGCCAAAACCAGATCCAGATCCAGAATTCCTGTTCCTGGAAGGGTGGGGGGGGGGGCAGGCAGGGGGAGGAATCTAGAAGTTCTACTTCAACTTCCAGGCCGCCTCCTGGACCCCGCGGGGCTCCAGGTGACCAGCAGCCCCACAGCCCGGCTGGGCCAAGCCTGTAGTCCATTTCTGCGTCGCCACAATCATTTTTGGCATCCAACACGCTTTTCCCTCTTTTCTCCTTCTTGGTATCACGTCCAAACAAAGGGAAAATATTTAAACATGACCTTAAATAATTATAAGGTCCTTCCTCCAAATGACAGGGTTGACATAAGCAAGTCAAGGAGAGGGGGCTCAGCAAGACAACTCAACGTGGAAACCTGTAGCGGGGGCTGGGGCGAGACCACCGAATACCCTAGACTCAGGACCCAGCACCGAAGCCGGCCGTGCAGATGCCTTGGAGCTCGAGCCTGCTCTCATTCTCCAGTGAGGATGAGAAAGTAAAGGATCTGCCCTACATTACAAGATGTGAAAAAAAAAGAAAAAGAAAAAGCAGGTGTTTTGGATGCCTAGACTCTCACCTTCAACCAGGCAGGCAAAATGCGGGCATTCTACATGGCAAGAGTTGCAGACAGGGCTCGGCTGTCCTCAGGGTTCACAGATACTGGATGGCCATGGGTGTCTTTTTCCTCCACAGAGGAGAAGCAAACCATTTTCATCACAAGGGCTTGGGGCTCCCGAGCTCGGCAACGTATCTGCTTGATCTAAATGGCCATGAACCTGAACTCACTTCCCACCCCCCTCTACAAGCCAAAGAAAGTCACTAGTCAGCCAGCCCAACTAGGACGAGTCTCAACCCCAGAGACAAACATGTCCTTCAAAGCCAGTGGCTGAGCTAAAGGGCTCGACTGCATCTGAAGTGACCACGTTCGAGATGCCAGGACGGCCCGGCCACAGCTTTTTACGCGCATCAAAGGGAGAACAGGCTAGGTAAGCATCTGGTTCCCTAGGCTAGGCCCTGTGGGTCCCATTAGCCCAAGAGTCTTTCCCAAGGAGGCAGAAGAGTGGAAACTCCTAGGATAGAAATCACATGCAGCATTCACAGGATGGAAGCACTGAGCCTCCTGGGAGCATCCAGCTTGAAAAAGACCCTGTGTAAATTGCAGTGGTGTGTCACCCAAATTGTTCCCTGGTTACTCCCTGTCCCAAGGCAAAGTGACCTTCAGAGTGCCTGACACAGCCCAGGCTTGGCTGGATTCAACAGAGGTCGTGAGCACCCAGAGTTTTAGAGCGCCTTGCCAAACTTCGAGACCCCCAGGAGAGCTCGCCTTGCCTGATGCACGGACACCTGCAGTCCCATGCTATTAGCAGCAGCTCGTGCTTCTAGCCCAGAGGCAGCTCACCAGCTCCCTGCTCTCTCGGGAGACACAGGGTAGATGTTGGCGTAGGCCCAAAGGATTTATTTCTCCCCCTGGATAAAAATTTGAGCTCATTTTGGCCACGGCCCTCCTGAAACAGCCACAGCCCTGACTTGTGCTCAGGCAGACATCAATCATTCTCTCTTCCTGGTTTTCAAATGAGTGACCCAGGGGATGGCTCTAATGTAGTGGGTGGAGGGGGGCAGAGGGGAAAGGAGAAGGTGTAAGGCATCTGGTGGCTAGAAGAAAGGATCCCGACCTACTGTTTCTGGCCCCCACCAAGGCCCCCTTGCCAGCCATCTCTGCCCTCAACCCATCTTACTTAGTCTGTGCGATGTTCAAACTCCCACAGACGTGATAGTTTATGTATGTGGTGGAGAGGATATCAGGGAGGGAAAGGTGAAACCTTGTGCTTTGCAACAGTATCCCACTTGACCACGATTACTGACCGGGACGGGAAAAGCAGGGGGGTAGGTTGGGGGGTTAGTTGGTGGGGGGGCTCATCAGCTTAAAGTAGGGACACGGTACAAGGCTGGGAATTGGCTCAAAGCCTCAGAAAGAGCTTTGGACACTTCCTCGCTAGTTCCTGCTCTCTCCTTGTTCAGAGGAGGGTGGGGAAGTACGTGGGACTGGGGAGGCGGCTGGGGGGTGAATGTCACCAGGCGGGGGGTGCATTGATTTGTTGAAGAAGGCAGCATATGAGGCCTGGCAGTGGGACAGTCGGAGAAAACCAGTATTTTGTTTGTTTGTTTCTTGTTTTTTAACATGCTACATCACTGTTGAAAACGAACAAAAAAGTTTCAAAAATAATATATAATATATATATAATATATTTATATAATGAAAAGCTATCGGCTAGCAGCAATGATTCTAAAGTTATCTTAGCACCAAGACCATAGGGGTGGGAGGAAGGGATGTGTGGGGGGTGAGGGGACTGGCAGGACGAGGAAGGGGTAGTGACATGTTCAGTGTTGATGACATTTCCACTATGGTTCTCGACAGTGGCATGAGGCCTCAGAGACAAGATAAACCAAGAAGGAAGGAAGCCACCGCAGTATTATGTCTGAGCCAGGCAGGGTGGGGTCACGGGGGCCTTGCCTGTGGCCAGATCACACCGTCCTTTGCCCACCCTCTGCCAAGGGAGAGGGGTAGCTCCCAGCAGGACTGACCACGGACACTGCAGCTCTTCCTCCCTCCCCCACATCGGACCTGCATCCACAATACAGGGTCCCTGCACATCCAATATGCATAAATCAGATGGGGAAACATGAACAGAAGTTTTTAACAGCTCACGCACATTTTTTTTTTTTTTTTAAAAACTCCCTTGCGAGGTATACTGGTAGTTAAATGAACAAAAGAGCATTGATCAGACTCCTCTAGCTTAAACCACTATTTGCCCCAGGGAGTAGGCGAGTGGCTATTTCTAAAGCTTATATCGTGGTTGTGTGTGTGGGTAGGTGTGTGTGCGTGTAGGCAGATGCCTTGAGAGTCCTGTCTGGCCTCTTTTTTATTCCTTTTTCTTTAGGACATCTCTACCCTGTTCAAAGAAAAGGAAGCATTCACCAGCACAGATGCAACGCCTGGTTGCCCACTGCCTCCTGCCAGGCTGAAGCGTTTGGTACCAGCCTTGTCGCAAAAGAAGGCCTCAAGCTCTAGAGACCCTCCTTCGAGTCACGCATAACCCAGGGCACAATTTGCATTGACATCTCCTGCCACTGAACTAGAGCAGGCATTTGATTATTAAAGGAACAACAACACATTATGTGATTATAAAGACAGAGCATAAATAATTCATGTAAATGGAATACATACCTTTCATTTTACTTGTTTTTAGCCAAAAATCGCTGCCCTGTTAGGGTCTGGATTTCTTGGCTCTTCATTCCCCACCCCCCCTCCCCCCAGTCCTGCATCTGACTGGAATTATATTATTTTACCTCACACTATGTAAGAACAGGAATGCAAAAAATCCCCCCCCCACCCCCTTTACACACACACCTTGTCCCTTCCCCAGGATTTCAAGCTCGGTGGTAAGGCAATTTTGCCTTCAGTATAACAGGTAAGATCTTTAGGATCCAGGGGACCGGAAGGAAGGAATCCATAACCCAGGGACGGGAGAGGCGACAGAGGTGGGGAAGTGGTGGGTGTCACAGTTTGACCGACACGTTAGTTTCTAAGACAGTGAAGGAACGCTCATCAGGAAATGCATACAAACCTCTCAAGCTGAAATCAGGTGGGAGAGGGAAAGAGTCACACACGCCAATCCAGATACACCACCCACCCCATCCCAGATCGGAGATGGGGTTCAGCTCCACCAGCGTGTCCACGAAGGGGCTGAGAACCCCATCGCAGACCACACGAGAAAAGGAAAGGCAAGAACGTAAACCCAAACCCAAACCCCTCAACCCCCGAGCAAAAACATACAACAAACCACCTAGAGGTGATGACAAAGACCCGTCATTTTAGCTTAGGCTGTTGGTTGACTGTTAGGTGGGAACGCATGTGGCCCCAGCACGTGCTTCCGTGAGGGAAAAGGATGGCCACGGAGGTTGCAGCTGCCAGATCTTGTAGACAAGAGTCCGTTTCCAACATCATTCCTTTGTGAAAGCTCCCAGTGGCTTCTGGTGGACACGTCACCTTGGTTTTTAAAAATTTTCAGTGTGGGCTTATATATATATATATATATATATAATATAATATATATTTATATAATATATCAAAGCTTATGAGTATAGATTAAAAAAATATTCAACAGCTTAGTGAACTCTGGGACGCCGGCCCCCTAGATGTCCGGGTAAAACTCAGACCCGGGGTCCACGGTCTGCAACACGGGTTTCTGTTCCAGCGCCGACATCCTGCTGAGGACCTCGGCGGAGAGCGCGTAACTGTTGCCCGACTTCTCCTCAAACCAGCTGTCCAGGGCTCGCTTGGCATCGAAGTTGGTGATCGGCGGGCCGTTCACAGCGATGGTCAACAGGTCGCTGAGCTGCTCCAGGGTCAGGCGGGAGCGGTGGTTTTTGCGAACTCGCTGCAGGGCATTGCGGCCTTTCTCGCAGCACGCGGTGGACGTGGGGAGGACTTTGAGGACCTGGATGATCTTGTTCAAGAGCGGGAAGCGCTGTTTGTACTTGCAGATGTGGCCGATCAGGTCTTTGAAGCCATTTTTGGTGTAGTAATCCGCCTTGAGTTCCCGCCACTCCATCAACAGGCTGCCCCGGGGGTCCAGCCCCTCCCGGCAGACATCCCGGGAGAAGGTCGGGATGGCCTCCAGGTGATCAAATATCTGCACCATGTCCTCCTTGCCGTAGCTCAGGAGCTCCTCGCTGTTCCTGGGCCAGGCGGCCAGGTCGAACACCTGGCAGGCCTTCACGAAGATCCGGCTTCGGGAATCGAACCTCTGAGCCAGGATCACCTGGGTCTTCTGGCAGATCTTCTCCCTGACGGACTGGAACTTGGCCTCGGCCACCCTGAGGTTCTTCACTGCAATCCCGTTGAAGCTCTCTCGAAAGTTCTCCTCGAACTCCTGCAGGTACTCCCCTGGGGAGTCGGCCAGCCGGCTGATCTCCTGGATGGCCTCCTCGATCTTGTCGTCCACCTGGGACACCAGGAGGTACTCGCCCTGGAAGACGTAGGCCAGGCGCGAGAGCACGGCGATCACGTCCAGGAGGAAGTAGATGAGCTTGACGGACTGGTAGTCCATGAGGAACTGCAGCAGGGCCAGCGCAATGGCGGACGCGTCGGCCCGCTGGGTCTGGCTGCTGACGTCCTTGAGGTGGGCCACCACCTCCAGGTAGTCTTTAATGAGGGCGTTGAGGACGTTCTGCTCCCCGATGATCCACCTCACGGCGCGGATGTCCCCCAAGAACTCCGTCTCCTCGCACAGGGTCGACGCCGTGGACCGGAGCTCGCACATGAGGCGCGGCGAGTACCGGTAGAAGCTCAGCAGCTGCTTCAGATTGTTCTCTAGCTCCTCCAGGCACGGGAGCTCCTTCCCGCTGATGGCGTCCAGGACCTCCAGGTGGGGCCGGTGCACCATGAAGGGCAGGCACAGCAACCAGGGCAGTGTCTTGCGGATCGTCATGAACATGCTGGCGCGCAGGCTGGCCGTGACGTTGGCCCCGTCGATGCCCAGGCCGACAGTGGGCTTCTCGTCCTGCAGCCGGATGCCCAAGGCCGAAAAGGCCCGGTCGAGCGCCTGCAGGTAGCTCTCCGTGCTGGAGAAGCCCAGTTCCTGCAGGGACAGGAACTCGGTGGCCGGGGGCCCGTCGCTGCTGGTGTACTGGACGTAGACGGCCACCGTGTCGGCCAGCAGGTCGTCGCTCTGCCCATCCAGGATGATGCTGAGGCAGGGCGACTGGCGGATGCGCTCCACCAGGTCCTCCCGCAGCGCGCGGGCGATGTGGTGAATGAGGATCTGGCAGTCGCCCTCGTTCATGTACTGGTCCACCACCTTGAGCTCGCACTTGCGCAGGAGCTCGGCCAGGGGCCGGAAGTCCAGGTAGGGCCGGCCCTCGAGGGCCAGGTGGTAGGCGGTGTTGAAGAGCAGGGTCATGTTGCGGCACATCTCCTCCGTCTTCTCGGGGTGCATGCGGAGCTTGTACAGCTGCAAGCACTTCTTGTGCAGGTTGCTCTGGCTGTGCAGTTTGATGGTGTGGATCTTGAACTGCTTGGAGCCGATGATGAAGGCCGATGTGCGGGAGGACTGCACGGTGTACTGTCGGCACACGTGACACCACATCTCGTTGAGCGTCGGGGAGTACCGCAGGAACCAGAACTTCTTCAACCATTCCTGCTTGAAGCGCCGGATGCGGCGCCCGGTGGCGGAGGACATCTTGGAGGGCTCGTCGGTGGCGGTCGTCATGTCATTGGACACGGACTCGTCGGCAGAGTCGACCTCCTGGTCGTCGTCCTCCATGATGGCGGGGCCGGAGACCATGCTCTCGGAGGCTGGAAGACAAATGGGAAGGAAACATTTAAACCCCGGCGGCAAAAAAACGCAGGCTCTTCCAGAATGAACGGGAACACGGCCCGAGAGGTCGGTGCCACACCGTGTGCAACAGGCCAGTTCCGAGGACGGACTGAATCCCAGCCTAGAATTCTTTTTTTTTTTTTTTCTTTAATATATCTATGAGCACTCTGGTTATCCACGGGTGACGGTTCCTCTCCGGGGATTACGCCTGGTGGCCGCCCTGCTCCAGGCTGCCTGCCTTCACCCTCCGCTAGTGGGCGCTCAAGGAACCCAACCTTCCCTACCAACGGAGCAGCAGGGCCGGGGCCGCAGGAACGGGTCTGCGGGAGAGAACACAGCTCGCCCAGCCTGCCCAAGTCACACAGCCAGGGCGCGGGGCTCGGTTCTCTCGGCGCTAACGTGCTCAGGGCAGGCGTGCAGGCAGCTTGCCATGGCCCCAGCTTATTTCAGGATCAGAATGCAGTTGAGTTAGGACGCATGCTTTGAATATCTGAAACACCTCATTCTGAGCTAAGGGATGTGGTTAAAATAGGAAATGCTATGTAAATACTCGGACTCAGCTGCAGCTGTGTACTGAAAAAAACCTTCCTGGTTGTCGATCGGTTCTAAAAGATCCAGGCAGCCAACAGAAAAGGGCCAAGGCGTGCAGCCACATGTCCCGTATCCCAGGCCTTCTACAATTCCAGGCAGGGGGGACAGGACCGTGTGTGGCAGAACAGCAGCTCGGGAGGAGACGAACGAGGCCGTGTCCCGGGACTGAGTTCGAGAAGGCCGGGAGCTCTCCCCGACGAGCTGCCCTGCTTGGGACTGGGGAAGAGACAGAGACTGGGTTTAGAAGTTGAGCGTGGGGCTGAGACACCACCAGGACCGCCAGAGAAAGGCAACGGGTCAAGAACACAGCACACACCCCTCCGGCAGTGGAACTTCCTTTATTGACGAGGAGGATACAAGGGCGAGACATGAAGCATCCCACTGGCGCCGCGGAGCAGCCTGTCCGAGGCAGGCACCTGCGGGCGTGGGTCTCCCCGAAGGTGGCTCCCGCAGAGAGCGCCAGGCCACCCTCACACTGCCCACGGGGTGCTCTTCCCTCCGACCACCATCTCATCCACACCGACTTACCTGCGGGGTCCGAGAACTCTGGGAGCTCCAGTACCTGAGCTGGCAATACGGGAGGTTCGGGAAGCTTCCCAGACTTAAGCATGTCTAGTTCGGCCTGGAGTTCCCGGACCTTCTTCTTTAGGCGAATACAATTAGGGCAAAAGGAGGTGGTGGGAAGCTCGTGAGGGTCGGACGCAAGGGAGGCCTCGGCGGGACTGTCGGCCTTGAAGGACGAAGGCTCTTCTTCTTCATCCTCCAACGGAAGCCCCCTGGGCTCCTTGGAAGCCCCCTGGGGGATCTTCCAGTCCCCTTCCCCCTGGGTCCGGCTGACATTCTGCACGCCATGCGACATGCTCATTGCACACCGACTGTAGGCATCATCCTGGTACTTGGGGACCTTCCTGATGACCAGCGAGGTGCTCAAGGCCAGCTGATGCGCTTCCACCTTCGCGGATTCCAGTGAAGCCTCCAACACATCCTTGAAAATGAGGTCAATCTTCTTCTTCTTGGCCTGGGGGTGCGCGTCCCCCTCGTCAAAGCCACGCTTGTACGGACTTTTGCCCTGTCTCAACACGGGGAGCTGAAGGGGACCCCTCAGGTCTTCTGGGTTATCCAGAGCCTGCTCAGACTTCTCCCTCTGCAACCTCTTCTCTCCTAGGAAGGAAAACCAGGGTGTGAGGACGTGGGGAAAAGCCCCGACGTGGGAGAAACCGACAGAAAACAAAGCAGGCCTCCTGCTAGGAAGTCACTGGACACATCCCTCTGGGGCTGGCCCTGCGGGGGCAGGTGTGACAGAAAGGGAGAGGCGGGTCACTCCGTGGATCGCGGGGTCTACAGTGGGACCCAAAAAAGTGGGAAGAATTCTTGAAAAAGACCGTTTCAAGGGAGCCTTATGTCTATAAGCTGCACATTTATAGGCTGAGGGAATGCTGGAGGGGAGGGCAGTTGGAAGTGCGGTCACCCTAGAAGCTGACACCCCACCAATCAGACTGGGCAGGTGGGAGCGTGCCTCACAACTCAGCGCGTGGGGGACCCCCGCCCTCCAGGCTTCTTGTCCGGTCCTGGCAATTGAGAGATGGCTGCTTCGACTTGGTAAAAGGTACACAGGAAACACCGCGTCCGCTCCTTCCTGCTCCCTGACTGCCTCCAGACGGCCCCGTGGGGCCAAGTCTGACCCGCAGCAACCATCCTTTCTAACTCTCCCAGGATTTCGGAGGACGAGGTGCACGGGAAAGGAAGTGACTTGAATGTCTGTGGTTCTCCCTGACAACCGAGGCAGGAAGGAAAGGGAAGACGGGGCCCCTCCGGTGGCTGAGGGCTCCCGGGGAGCAGCCTCCAACAAGATCAAGAGCGGCGTGACCACACTGACCCAAAGCATTCTTGAAAGACAGCCGTGTCTCCTTACCTGATCCTTCAAAGGATGTTCCCTTTTCTATCTCTTTCCATCACGTGACTGACTTCAAAGACGTTGGTGAGCTCCCAACAGTAATTTTAGCCTGATTCTTTAAAACAGCCGACACAGTTTCATAAATGGCTATAGAAGTGTGCTCCCTGGGGGTGCAGATGCTAAAGGGGGACCCTCAGAAGGTCCTGACGGCAGCCCGTGGGGCTGGGAAATCTCAAAGGCTTCCTAGATCAGGGCAGGGCCCTGGGAAATGACTCTGGGCAATGACTCGGCCCAATTAAACATTGCAGTTAAGCTTCCAAAAGCTGGGTTTGCTGAAAAACCACTGAGTGAAGGCCAAGGGATCTCTGTGAGCGATCCAGATGTTCCAGGCTGTGACAGAGCCCTGGCTTCCCACAGCTGGCGAGGGGTACTGTGCCCTGGGCCACGTAGGAATCCGGGTTTCCTACAGGTAACAGCACAAATGGGGGTAACCTATTCAGGACGCCCCTCTTCTGTCCTCACATGAATGCCTGAGGAGCAACCTCATGTTCACGGCCCCTGAAAGTCAGGTGGCTCTCACAGCCTACAGTTCTATAACACCTGAGGGGCAGAAAGGGTGGAGATGAACGCTTGTAAAAAATGCAACATATTTGTATTACGGAGCAGCTGTGACACTTGCCCATTTAGAATCTCCAAACATCAAGGGCCACCCTTTCACGTCTCATGGACCAATCAGGCAGCAAAGAGCTGAGGATGTTGAGAGGTCAGGGCTACACATCACCAGGGAGTCCTCATGCCTCTCTGCTCAAAGACAAGGTCATTCAGATTTCCTAGGATGTGTAGGACACTTCTTGGGACTCAAGGCTTCCTAAGGGCCGAAAAAGACCTTTAAGCACCATGAAACTGACCTCAAAGCCTCCATAAAATATGGAGAAAACACCATAAAGTGAATCAGTGACTCAAAGTAGATCAACTAACATAAATTTTTTGAATACACTGTATTAGATGCATCCTGTTCTTACAAGATAACCACAAAGGCATAATTTACACTGTCTTCAGGAAGCAGTTCTGGGCTCCGAGTAATGTCCCTACTTAAGAAGAACTAATAATTCATGCTCTGGCCTTTCTCAGGGCTCCAGCCTCCAATTAGAAGAAACCACCTTCCACACAAGACCTTCAGTGACTGAGGGTAGGGATCCCCTTTCCAGAGCGGGGCTGGCACACCAATCTAAGCCTCTACCAACTATGCAGAGTCTGCCAAAGCTACAGGCTACAGAGACATCTCCACACTCAAAGGCCACTGAGCTCACCACTGCTCCCAAGGGCTTTAGGACCAACACCCCCCCCCCCCCCCCCCCCCCCACTGCTCTGGCCCTGCCCCACACGGTGCCTTTTGGTCTCCTTCCTGTTTCCTACTGCTCAGCCTGGCCAGGAACAGACCCTCCTTCCTCCTGTATCTTCACAAGTCTTCGTGGATCTCATTTCAAATCTCTCTGCCATGCCTCCTTTGAACCACTCCTGAAAGCTCACTCCCTTCTCTGAGCATTCCCCTTGGGTCTCAGGGCTCTCTCAGGATGATTGCAGCTTGAGGTGCTTTGGAGAAGACACCTGGGGGGGAAAGGACATTACAAATCCAAAATTCAAGACGATTATGGCCAAGGGACGGAACCTGTGTCCTCAGATATGACTTTGCTTGGTTTTCTTTTCTTCTGGTGATATGGTTCTTGTGGAGACTTTTTGGTTGTCTTCATTCATTTCTTCTTTTATCCATTTGACAAAGATTTATTGAGCTCCTACTAGGTACCAGACATGCTTACATAAGGCATCTTCGGAGGTCAAATGGAAACCGTGGCAATCTCATCATAGAAACATGCCTTCCCGAGAGAAATCGGCCTGTACCCAACCCCCACATCAGAAGGAGACAAGAGATGAGTACGTCTACTGGGCCTCCTCATTGCCCATCCAATCACAGATACCTTTTACCAAGTCAGGCAGCAGCCGTGCATTCATGTCCACAATCTGCTTTATTCTGTTTTGTTTTTAAAAATAGCTTAATTGCAATGGGCCACCCCGCCCCCTCTTCATCATCTCCGCTCATACTCCACGTGAAGATTTATTTCCAAGAAGTAGTTTGGTCAGGAATGTGATATGGTGGGGCTTGGGTATAGCCCTGGTTCTTGGAACCACGTGGACTCTGGGTATTTGAATGTGCATTTTTAGTGCAAGGGAGGTCCTCTGGAAAGAAGGAGCCGGACTCGCCAGTTTGCCTCGGCCAGACTGAGGATGGGGTTGAGGCAAAGGGCTAGGGGCTGGGGAGTATTTTAAGCCACTTTCCAAGGACTCACTTAAATGGAGCCTGGATGGACATCTCACCCACCAGGCCATCACCCACACCTAAGGTCCCCTTCCCACCTCCCTCCAACCTTCTTCTTTTAATAGAGACTATTCGTGCAGAGCCTGGGATTGGGACTTCCAAGGAGGAGACCAGGAGGAAGCAGGGAAGAAACTAGTTTTGTCAGGGAGGGCGTATAACACTTTCAGTTAGAGGCTAGACCCTGCACTGAGACCGATGTGTATGAGAAACCCAGCGCTGCCCTTCCTAGCCACGTGACCCTGGGGGAGTCACTGTATCTATCTGATGCTCAGTTTCTACAGTTGTGAGATGGGGATCACAGCTCATACGGGATCGTTAGAATTAGGAGCTTACAGTTGAGGGCTCACAGCGGTCAAGGTGGGCATTGTTCTCGGTGTGTTCTGGGTAGTACCCACCTAACTCTCCCAGCTCGCTCACCAGGCAGGCGCTCCTGTCGTGATAGGCACGTGAATGCTATAGAATGGCTGCTTTGCGCATGTGACTTACTTAGTCAGCATTAGCTACTACTGAGCCAATGGCACCTTCTAGCATCTTTTCCATCAGTTGGACTTGGGGAAAGAGGACCCATTTTGATGCAACGCATGTGCTTGGCTCTGGGGCCTTGTGTCTCTCGACACTCTCAAATGTCTGTAACAGGGTTTCTGGGGGAGGAGAACACGCGGGAGTTCCTGCCGCCCTGCCCCGAGCTGCCGCTCACACCCAGACCGGCTGCCCATCCCCCTTCCTCCGCCCCCCCCCCCCGAGTCCCTCTGGGTCTCCCCTTTGCTGGTAGACTGCATTTCCCATCGGATTTCTTAGGAAGCTCCTAGAGAAGCAGCTCTGGCTTCCCCTGCGTGGGGTGGCGGGCGTGGCCCTCGCCTGGGGTGGGCACTCACCTCTGGCCAGATTGCGGTGGATGGTTTCCTGCGACATGCTGTGTAGACGCTTCATGTAGTCCTCGCTGTACCAGACCCGGAGCCGCTCCCCGGGCCGGATGTCCCTGCACGCCCGGAAGTAGATGCGCTCGTTGTGCTGGAACGCCAGCAGGTTCTGCTCCCTCTCCTCCCGGGAGATGACCACGTACCTGGGGGCGAGGGGGACAGGTGAGAATGCACGGGCCACTCGTGGCTGAGTGCCTGCCGGGGCCAGGCACGGTGCCGGGCAGGCGTGGCAGGTCAGAGGTCCACAAGCTTGTGGCACGTGCTGAAGAGTCTCTAAGGGCAGCCTGCCTGTCCAGGATCGGGACGCCGGCTAGGGGCCAGTCCCTGGTCTCAATGTCACCGTTTTGTGGGACCTCGAGCAAGTCCCCGAGCCTCTAAGAATCTCTGTTTTCTGAGACTAGAAATGACAGCTGCCCTGCCTACCTCCCAGATTCTGGTAAATACACAATTCGACACCAGCTACAAAAATGATTGCAAACTGGACAGATCAGGTCAGTTCTTCAGTAGCTTTCAACCGCACGGATCCCCAAACACCTGCGGGCCTCTGATGGTGGTAAGTGTGGGGTTCTTGGACTCTTTCCAGTATTTCACAAAGCCCAGTAGAAATAACCCATGTGACAAGGGTGCCCCAAAGGTCAATTAATAAATGCTAAAGATCACTATCTTTAAAAAGTGGGTGTCCAGTGCGGACAGAAGAGGGAGGTAAATAAGAGACAAGAGAAGGTTAGCAACTACTCATTAATCTAAGTTATTTTAAGGTAAGGAAACTAGGACTCAGAGAAGGTAAGTGACTTGCCCAAGGTCACACAGCTAATAAATGGGAGGTGGAGCTTTGAGGTCTGTTTTCCTATGTGAGCCTGTAAAGCGCCGACTCAGAAAAGCCCAGATAACCTTGAAGGTTGTGCCAAACCCTCAGAATCACTCCCTTCCCCAACTCTCCCTGAAATGACATTTCCAACACCTAACCAGCCACCTCCAAAAGAGGAGATGATGTAACACGTACAGAGAAGTAGAGACATATAGCTCAAAAGAGGATATCGTTTGGAGTTTTAAGGCTCTGTGCTACGCGAGCATCTAGGAAATTTGGAGTCAAAAATGAACTTCTTTTCCTCACGCTATGGTTTGTCTCAAAAGCCAGGGAAGAAATCAAAGTCTGTCTGACTGGCCTAACTTGGGGCAGTCCAGGGTAAAGAGTAATTCACAGAAAAACAATCCAAGGGGGTAATGAACAAAGGAAAAGTATTCAGCATCATTAACACGGAACACAAAGTAGCACCTTGTCTCACTGGCATGGATTTCTCTCTCTCTCTTCTTTTTTAATGATAACATCCTATTGGCTAGAAAAGCGTCTCCCACGCTAATGGGAGAAAGTAAATTGGCACGACCCTTTGGGACACAAATTTGGCAATGTGGCCGCGAACAAGTATTCGTGCATCCACATTCATAGCAGCATGATTCACAATAATCAGGCAGTGGAAGCAACCCCAGTGTCCACTCATGGATAAATGGATAAACAGAATGTGGAATACACACACATCGCATTTTACTCGGCTTTAAAAAGGAAGCAAATTCTGATTCATGCTATCACATGAATGAACCTTGAAAACACATAGTAAGTGAAATAAGCCAGTCACAAAAGGACAAATACTGTAAGATTCCATTTATATGAGGTACTTAGACGAATAGCTAAATTCATGGAGACAGAAAGTACAACGGTGGTGGCGGGGGCGGGGGTGGTGCCGCCGTGTGGGGCCGGGGGAATGGGAATTAGGGTTTAATGGGTGTTCTGTCTCAGTTGGGGAAGACGAAAAGAGCTCTGGAGATGGATGGTAGTGATGGGTGCACAATGTAAACGAACTTAATGCCGCTGAACTGTACAATTAAAAAAAAAAGTGGTTAAAATGGTCAATTTTATGTCATGTGCGTTTTGTCGCAATTTTTGGAAAATTTAAAAAGGACCCATAAGATGCAGACCAAGTAGACAAACTCTACCGACCACCACCCTGCCTGTATCATTGTTTACCATAGTGCAAAAGCAAAGACATCGAAACGTCTAATATTGGAGAAACGGCTTAGTAAACCGTGGTATATTCATTCGTACGATGGAATGTTACTCATCTATAGAAAAATGTTTTCAATGGATCTTTCCTGGCGTGGAACAACGGTCCTGTCCTGATAGAACGCAGAGTGAGAACAGTAAGACCGGAAGCTATTTACTCTACAGTTCCAACCATGCTTTAAAAACAAGCCTCGCTCGGTAAGCTACTTGAAGGAAATGTTTTACTGGTGACTGATTATCCGTTACAGGTGGATCTGCTCTATCATTTTCTTTTCTGTATTTTCCAAGTTTTCCTTGTTAAGCAATTACTACAGTTACCCCCACGGCCACCCCCTAGAAAAAGACACACATGAACGCCAATTCCAGGACTGGTGGTGGTCCTGGTGGCCAGCCACATTGTGAATCTACATTCGCCGAGCCTCAGGCATAGCACCCTCGAGCACATCCTGCCCCATGTCGTCGGGGACAGTCCCCTGTGGACTCTGTTCTACTCGGCCCTGGAGAAGGCCATGACCTTACAAGGGGGACCACTAGAGTCCAGGGACCAAGCCACCTAGTAACAGGCTGCAGCGCGGACCCCCGGGTTGCGGGAGTGAGGCCAAGGGGGACAGGAGTGCAAACATGAGCTTTTGGCTGCTTCACCCGTGTTTAGAGAAGCAGGTGGGGAGGGGCGGGGGTCACACTTGCAGGATTTTTGGCACTTAGATCCTCGGAACTTGCTTGGGTCCAGGAACTTAGCCTCAACGTATCTGCGCTTGTCAGAATCAGACATGAGCACTGGTCTCCCTGAGCTGTGAAGACCATACTGTGATATCCAGGATGCCGAGTCACGCCACTAACGAAGAACCTGGGGAAAGGAAAAGAGGACCCCTGGCCTAGAGAAGTCTTTCCGAACGAATACTTCCAAGTCGCAACTCTGTAGCACAGGGGTCTGCTTTTCTCTGGATCTGAGATTCCTTCTGAATGTGCAAAATATTTTCCAGTCCCCAATTTTAGCGAGAGCCTGGGGTTTGACATCCAGAATTAATCACCCTTGTGGTTAGTACAGAACTGGGGTAGATCCAAAGTTTCCTACTCCCAGATTCGGAAGGCAAACCATTCATTCATATTCCCTCACAAGAATCACTTGGATCACAGAGCACAAGGAGAGAGACGCTCTTCTCTTTTTTGGGGGGTGTTTAAGCAATCATCAAGCTCTAAAAGCTAGAATTATTTTCTCTGGCATCCAACTTTAGGAGAAAAAGAGATGAGGAACACCTAACTATCAGGGATTTCTTCAAAAGAGCAACTTCTAGACTACGTCCGAAACTTTAGAAAGATTCAGGTCAATTTCCCTTTCTACCTCCTGGTGGTTTCCTGCCCGACAAACATCAAGGTTTAGGAAGAGAACTCCAAATCTTTGCAGTGATCACAATCTTCCAAGACAGATCAAAATTTGTTCAGCATCTGGTTATATTTGGTTGTTTTGAAACTTGGCACGTGAAATATGACATTTTTGGCAACTCTCAGCAAATCGTAACAACCAGTCCCCTCAAGATGCTGAATGGAGCCAAGCTAAGTCCCAACACAGATGACCTCAAATCAGATCTCCCTCTTGTAAGTATTTTGCAGTAACCCCCAATGGTTTGATCCACTCCAAGAATCCTTCTGTCCCCATACGACAATCCCTTTATGAAGAGCCACGCCTGTCCCATTCCGAGAGCCCTCCCTGGAAGACAAGGCTCTTAGGGAGTGAAAATCTCTGTATCTGTTGAGTTTCCAGGTCACTACTTCGTTGGAGAGAAGGCACAGTGTATGTCAGAAGGAGGTGGAAAATGGCTAACGCAGGCCACTCTACAAATAATAGAGCTCATCTGATAGCTTTTCAAATCAGACCCACAGAGTTGACGCCCTTTGAAGCAATCAAAGGGGTGGGTGGTAGTGGGGGGGGGGGCATGTGTTCTCGACTGAAAGTTTCATGATGAGAATGGATAGTTTTTATTCTGAACTCCTTGCTGACTTTGGGTACTGGACAGATAAGCACTAAGACAACACTCTCACACCTCACCCACTGTGCCTTATCAAATGCACCATATTTTCTCGCTGGGTCAGGAAATGACTATCAGTTCCAACAGAAGAGAGAAAATAACCCATGGGGCAACCATTTTGTTGGAGTGGGAGCAGAGAAAGGCCAGGCTCAGATGGTCCTGCTCAGTGGGTATGTCTCTGATGCAAGGAAACTGCACCAGTCACGGAGGGCAGAGATGGGAAAGAGTGACCAAGAAGAGGCTGAGCTCCGTTTTCTCACATGCGTTTAGGTCTCGAGCTGGACAGGTCTTTGGGTCATGCATCCACCCACCGGAGGGTCACCCAACCTCCGACAGAACATCACCCAGCCAGCCTGTAAAGCGGCTGGAGGCCTCAGACCCTTTGGTGGGACTTCCCCATCTGACAAGGGAAATTGTAAAAATTGGCTGCCCATTCACTTCTAACCACTGGCCCCAGTTTCGCCTTCCTGTTTTGATGTGCTAGACCCACAATCCCCACTGAAGCCAAGAAAAAGAAACTACAGAAATTTCATCTGAAGTTCACAGGCTCCTCATCTCTCTGTCCCCTTTGCTTCCAACTTGATCCTTTCCCTCCCCAGGACCAGAGGGAGGGGTCTGCCAGTTACTGGTCAGCACCTAGACCAGGCTGCAGAAGACCCTGGGCCCAGTTTCACAGTATCTTTGCCTGTGGCAGAAATCGGATGACCTGGGTCCCAGGAGGTCAAAGGCGGGCTGGAACCTTCCAGAGAGGGGATAGATCCCTGGTCAGGACTTGGGGATTTCCTGCTTGGGAGGACCTCTCTGTGTGACTGGGAGTAAGCCAGGGCAATGCCCAGGTTAGGAGGCCCCTTCTCTTCTAAGGAGACTCCCAAAGGGACCCGGAGGACCCGCTCTGGTTACTTTGAAAGCCTCAGCTCTCGGAGGACAGGGTCTTGCCTGTGACAGACAGATACCAGGATCAGTGGGGAGGTGTCCCCCCAGAAAGTTCATGCCTCAGGCTGGTCCCTGAAGTACACTGGCAAATGGATAGCCCCTGACCCTTCTGGAGTCTCCTGCCAGAGATGGTGACTTTTTTTTTTTTCCAGGACCCCTAACAATTTTTAGGGAGCAGAAGGTAAAATTCACTCAGCCACGCCCTGCTTGTGCTGTGCAGAGACTTTAAACACGGCTGCACGGTTTCCTATGTGGCTGCTTTGTCTCGCTCTGCCCCTCGGTTCCGTCCTTTTCCTCACAGGGCCAGCTAGCGCGGCGCCCGACACAGGGCATCTGAGTACTTTGGGATTCGGGAAATGCCGACGGCGCTGGAGCCCCTCTGGCCGGCATGCTTTCCCTCAGTCATCTAAGCCCTGCTCTGGGGGCCTCGAGGTTTTCACAGGAAGCGAAGAAAGAGAATATACACCAAAGAAAGATCCTGGAGACCGGGTGCGTTCCAAGTGTGAGATCAATTTCTTTTTATTGCCATCTTAACAAAAAGACTCGGGAAGGCAATCTTGGATTCCAGCACTGGAGGGCAGGGGAATGCCGGGCGATAATCAAGCCACTGGGCTGTCGGACAGGGGAGTGTGCGGTCTGGGGTAGCAGGAGCCCCCAAAAGAACCAAAGAGTGGGGAGATGGAGCTGAGGCCACAGGGACATTGCAGGTGTCCCCCACGCTCTCGACATGGGACAAAGCGTGGTCTGGGTTTAGAAGCAGTGCTCCACAAACAGCCAGAGCAGGCACTGGGGAGAGCGGCCCCCCCGGCCCCCGCCATGGCTCTAGGGGGCAGACGTGGGAGACGGTGGGCCGGGGGGTGCAGGGAGGGGCGGGGGGGAGCAAAGAGGACACAGAGCTGAGCTACACCTGGGTCAGAGCTAAGCTTGCAACTGCCAGCCCGCCTCGCTCGCTGGCTCGAGGAGCCTGCCTGTCTCTCCGCACTCCCACGTGAAACGTGAAGCTAGAGATGTGTGTAGCTGATGCATATGCAGCCCAAGCAAGCGGAGGCAAGGCATGCTGGAACTTGGCTGGGACAGGCGCCCTGCTGGGCTCTTCTAGAAGCCAGAGGAGGAGTCACCTTGCAGGTGCCGAGGCTTGGGCCCTGCCTCTCCCCCGCGCCCCGGCCGTCGGCCTTAGTGCCAGGGCGGGGCCGGGGACTCACCTCCTAAATACTACTACTGCCTCCCGCGGGCACCCAGGAGAGCAGAGTCAAGGAGCAGCGCCCCTCCCAACCCCGGATCTGGCCTCTGACGGGGCTGGGGAGCCGGGCAAATCCACAGACCCGGCTTCCGGGCCTGGCGCCCCCCTCGCCCCACCCCCGCCCCCTGCCGACTAACTGTTGTGTCATCTGTCATCTGTGAAATGCAGGCGATGCTGGTCATAACGGTGACAGGAAGACCGGGCGTGGCCGCGTCTCTGGCTGTCCCCAGAACCCACTGAGATCACACATCTGCAAATGCAGGGAAAGCATAAGGTGCTCTAGGAACGCCAGGGCACCTCCTCCTTCCTCCGACGCCATCCCGTTCTTCTCCCCATTCCACACAAAAGGCAAGCACAGCAGCTGAGCACACGCACCGCAAGGGCAAGCGGAAGGCCAAGGCAGGGGCACCACCCGCCGCGCTCGGAGCCCTGGGGAAGGAGAGGACGGGCCCCTCCTGGGAGGGCTCGGCTCCCCCTGCCCAACCTCAGGCTTCAGCCCCTTCGGAAGCAGCAGAATCAGGGCGCAGGAGGCGGCTGTGGCAGCCCTGAGGTTGGCAAGCAGGATTCCATTCAGATGCTCCCCGCTCTTGCTACCCTCTTCCCCACGAGGCCCGCTGCTGTGGGCGCAGACCAGGAGGAGGCCGCCGCTCGGGCACAAGCAAGCGTCAGGCAGGCAACTTTGCCCACATCTTCGGCATCGGCCAAAGATGAGGGCCTGGGGCTGGATGCACACTCTGTTGGAGCCCAGGGCCGCCGACCTGCGCGTGGGGAGGAGATGGCGGTCTCCCCGGTATCCTACAGGGGTCATCGGTCCCAGACATGAGAGACCGGCTCCCGTCTCGAGGCCAGGCACCCGTCCTCCATCTCTCTTCCTCCTCCTGTAGACTGGCTGGGTTAGAAATTGTGCTTTCTCTTCCGAGACCTGGTAGTCCGTGCAGGGGCCGGTGGCGGGGAAGCCTGCGGGGGCTCTGCCGGGGGCGCCTCGGCCCGAGGGGTCGAGCCCGTGGGGGCTACCCCGTCGGGCCCCCGCTGAGACGCCCGAACTCCGTCCCGGATCTCTGTCAGCGTCTGGCACATCTGACCGACGCGGCTGGTCAGCTCGGCCATGGTCTGGCCGATGGCGTGCATGCTGTTTGCCATGTCCTGGTGCACGGTCACCAGCTCCCGGCAGATCTGCTGGAACGCCTCAGTCTGCTGGACGTGGGCATGGGGGAGCTGCCAGTCAAGGCCTGTGCTGGGCGTGCTGGGGTGTGGCCGAGGGGTCCTGCAGGCGGCCTGGGCCTGGGGTGAGGGCCGGGGTAGGGCCTCCGGCTTGGGGCCCACCATCTCGGACTGGTCTGAGGAGGAGGAGGAGCGGAGCAGGGTGGGCCTGGCCAGGTGGGCCTCTTCCTCCGCGGGCTGCTGCAGGGGCACCCGCAGAGGCTGCCTCGAGGGCCCGGGGGCCTCCTCATCTTCATCATCTTGGGGGATAGAAACAAAAAAGGGCAAATGATTACAACAGAGAGAAAGGGGGCAGCCCTGGGCCTGGGCCCACCCCCAAGTCACTCTCCAGTCCCCCTGCCCTGCCACCCCTGAGCCTCATTCAGCACCTGCCTGCTCCCCACCCACCCACAGAGACGCCCCTGCTCCCCAAATCCCTGAGGCATGCGGGCCAGGCGCCCCTGGGGAGTAGGGTGGGCGTGAGTACTGCCCAGGCCCCCTTCCTCTTGCAGGAACGGCACCACTCTCGCGGGAGAGCCCAGGTCAGGGGACTTGGAGAGCCCAGGCCCAGTGACAGTGGCAGGTGGACCCCGTGGCTCCCTTCATCTCTCTGTGACTCAGTTTCGGCAGAGCAAGGATGGTGCCTGCTCTGTCCACCTACCCAACCACTTGCCTACCTAGCAGGGTTGTCAAGGAAACTAAACAAGAGAGCGGACAGGAAGGAGCTTGGCAAAGCCTTCACGAGCCACACCTGCCAAGAGGCGCTCGGAGCGGCCGCGTCCGCCTTGCCTGGGCCCCCTTGTGGCCTGGCAAGAATCTGCAGCTCTAAGTGAGCGCAGGGGGCGGCCGCCGGCTGGAGCTGGGAGGCACGGGGTGGCGCGGGGGCGACAGTCAGACTGGAGGGTGCAGAGCAGGAGAGCCACCTCGACCCCCCAGGTGGGCCACCCGGGAGTGTCTGATAGCTGGCAGGCGCCCTCACACAGAGGGCTCCCCCTCGCAGCCAGTCACAGGGAAAGGGGCCCAGCCCCTGCACACGCCGGCCTCGGCTCTCTTGGGAGCAAGGTTAGGAGCTGATTCCCATGGCAGGAATAAAAGATATACAGGTTCCCTGCCTGTCCCAGAGGGGCTAAATTCAGAACCACCCCCAGGGGAGGTGACGGGGAGGACAGACAGACTCATCTTGCCCCCAGCCGCACGCACGCCTCCCCAGGGTTCCAGGGCCTCCCTTGGGCCGGCTGGGGAAGAGCCCAGTTACTCATAACCACACCTGGTGGGACAGCTGCCATCCCCCCACCCCGGGGATCCCAGGACCCCCATTCTGGCAGGGCAGGGCTGGAAGGAGAGGGCGGGGCTGAAGTGATGGTGCTCCCTTCCTTCCAGGGCCTCCTTCCACACAGCCCCTGGCCTCGTGCTCTAACAGCTGGTCGGCTGGCCGGGAAAAGGGGGCTGGCCGAGCCTGCAGGGGAGGGGTCCCGGGCCCCCTGCCCAGCCCAGGTCACATTTGGTAACCTCATTACCTTCCGTCTTAGGGAGATGGAGGAGAGAGCAGGGCAGGATTTAGGGAATGGACTTCACTGGGTTCTAGGCCCCCTTCTTTTTCTCAAAACTGGGTGGAATCACCCTGAAACTTAGCAAAACACTGATTCACAGGGAGCTGGCGGGACCGGGGCTCGAGTCCTGGTTCTGAATCTAGCTCGGGGGCCACCTCTGCTTCTGGAACTCAGCTGCCTTGTCTACATAGCAAGGAAGTCAGACTGGATGGTCTCTGTTCCTTTCTGAGTCCTGAAGAACTGACTCCGAATGGCCACCTGTCAGGAGCCCTAGCCAAACAGGAAATTAGCACAATCCCAATCCCAACAGCGAGGGGCCTTGGAAGGGAAGCAGGGTCTTTGTGAACCACCTTCCCGGGGCTGGCCAGCCGCTGACTTCCCTGGAGTCCTCCCACCCTGCTCCATCTCTCAGAGGCCGGGCTCCGGTTGGGACTGTGGGCCGAGGGTGGGCAGTGGGTGTGTGCAGAAGCCAGAACTGAAGGGGGTGCAGCCCCAGCACGGAAGGGTCTTGACTGCTCCCCCCCACTCAGGGGAGCCCCAACTCGAACCACAGCCCCAACTATAGGCTGCTGGGCCCAGAGATGACCGCAGTCGGGCCCCTGGCATCCAAGTCCCTCCCAGGACACAGGAAGCCCAGGAGAATGGGGCAGAGAGACGTGGAGGGGGTGTGGGGGCAGTAGGGACGGGGAGCGGACCTGGTGAGACAGGCAGATCTCACCAGAGCCTTAGCGGGGAAGAGAGAGGCAGAGGACCGTGAGGAGTGGGAGTGGGCAGCATGGCGCAGAAGCTCAGCAAAAGAACACAGAAGTAAAGACGTTAGGAAGAGAGAGAGAAAGAAAGGACTGATCGCCCCCCCTGCCCCCCCACTGTGGCCTGGGCCCTGAAGACTTGGCTGGCTTCCTCCCGCGCCCCCTCCCCCGCGCCTGCTACACTGGGTTTCCCTGGCTCCTCTCTGTCCTGGAACGTGCCAAGCGCCTTCCTGATGCAGGGCCTCTGTACATGCAGTTCTGGGCCTGGAGGCTCCCCGCTCCCCTCCCCGCGCCCCACGCTGAGGCCCAGTTAACTCTTACTCACCCTGCGCCTCTCAGTTCCACTCCCCACTCCCCGGGGAGAGCCACATCCTCAGCCCCTGGCCCTCAGACAGGGCTGCTACGGAACTGGCAGGGCCAAATGCAAAATCTGAATGCAGGACCCCTTGTTCAAAGACTGTTAGGAACTTCAGGAAGGCAAAAGCAACTCGTTAAAGCCGGGACAGTGCCCTTGTGCGTGCAGAGCCCGAGGGTCACTGTGCAGGTGGCCAAGGTCATGCACCCAGGAAGTCAGCGCCGCTCTCAGGACCTCCTGCGTCCACCCTTCAGCCCTTCCTTACGACTGTCCTCACACAACGACTTAAAGCTCGTGTATTCCCACGAGTCTAGGGACGACCCAAGAGCAGGGCCGGTGTAGGTTTTATATATACAACTCTGTCTTCCCAGCTCCCAGCACAGCTCCTGGCACAGAGTTCAGGAAGTATTCTAGAATGAATGAACGGAAAGGGGCGGAGAAGACAGAGCGGGAGAAGGAGGGAAGGGTGCATGGGAAGACTGGATGACACAGAGAAGGACAGAAGAGAGGAGAAGGCGAGGGAAGGGGGCAATGGCCGAGGAGGAGGAGGAGGCTGGGGAGCAGGCAGCGGGGGCCCGGGGAGGGGAGGCCGGCGGTACTCACAGCTGGTCGAGGGGCTGTCGGTGCCATCCAGTTCTGCCCTGGGGAAGTTGTGCCCGGAACGGGCTGTGAGCAGGGTTGACTCGATGGCCCTCTCGTGGGCAGTGAGCATGATGGTGGGGGCCCGGCCCCCAGCCCCGGGGCCCGACAGGGACTGCTGCATGAAGGCCAGCTTGTCCTTGGTCCTTCGTTTCATGTCATCCCATCTGTGCTTAATGTCCTTGACGGAGCGGGGGACCTGGCTGACGGAGGTGATTTTCCGAGCTATGCCTTCCCAAATCTTGTCCCTGTCGGCATGGGACAGCCGCATGGTCTCCCTCCCAAAGAGAACCGCTTCGTGGTGGGTCACCTCCGTGACCAGAATGTCCAGTTCCTCCTTGGAGAACTTGGGTTTCCTCTTGCGCTCGGCCAGGGGCGCCACATTCCTTGGGTTGAATATCCCACAAAGCACAATTGGGTAAATGACCGTCAGGGCGGGTGGTCCTCCTCCTTCCTAATTGCCGGCCCCCAGCTGCGGAGCCAGGAGGCACCTGGGCACCCTCGCCCGCTCACCACCACCACACCCTCCTCCTAGCGAGAGGCCCCTTCCCCTACTCCTCGGAGGGCAGGAGGGCGGGAGGGGTGCGGCGTAGTGGGTGGGAGCGCGGCCCGAGTCAGACGCCTTCGGTGGCAGGCCCTGCCTTAGCCCTGGCTAGCTGGGAGAGCCCGGGCTGTGCACTCAGCCTTTTCCCGAACCCTCTCCCCGGCCGGGTCAGGAGAAGCAAGCACACGGACCTCGGGGTCGTTACGAGGGAGGGGAAAGCAGTGATGTCCGAGAGCTTTAAAGCCCTCCGCAGGAACAAAGGGTCCTCACTGGGGTTGGGAGCAGGCCATTGCCTCACAGATGGCTCACAGGAAGAATATTTAAACAGGGCGACTATTTACAGCGGGCTTCCCGGCGTGTGGCCTCGCTGGTGACGCCCGTGATTAGGGTGTGGTCACAGAAAGCTCTCTTCGTCTCCCTCCCTGGCTCCCAAGTGCCCCCCAGGCCCCCACCTCTGGGTGTGTGGAGGCTCC
Organism: Mirounga leonina; assembly: GCF_011800145.1. NCBI lineage: Eukaryota > Metazoa > Chordata > Mammalia > Carnivora > Phocidae > Mirounga > Mirounga leonina. The sequence goes on along the minus strand of NW_023270418.1, from coordinate 22,453,030 downwards.
CCTCCGACTCCAGTCCTGGCTAGCAGCAGCTCTTCTGGGGTCGGCCGCTGTGGCCTTTTGGCCGCTCGGGGGTAGGACGTGAGCAGTCCCTGAGCACCCACCGGGAGACAAGTTCCACGCTGACGGAGGCCAGGAGTGACCTTGGCTTCCATCTGCAGAGTAGCCAGGGGCTGCTTGACTGACTGAGACCTTGAGCAAGAACCACCCAAGAGAGGAACCCAAAGTGCGGAGGGGAAACCCGGGGCCCGAGTCACTCCTCCGGCTGCTCCCCTAACCTCGGCAAGAGGCTAGGGGGCACAAAGATCCTTCAGCCCTCACCTCCCCACCCCACCTACCCAGAGCACCGTGGCTCAGGGTCAAGGAAGGCTGGGCCTTTGTTACCAAGCCAAGACAGCGCCAGGGGCCCGGGCCCCGCACTCAGAGCGACCTGGAGCTAGACGCCGAGTCTCCTGAGCAAACCCGCCTCCCCCTCTATAAAATGAGGGTGCTAATTCTAGAGCCACCTTCCAGGGCCGCCAGGAGGAATTCCTCAGGGGTTTTTCAGTCTCACCACTATTGGCATTTGGGGCTAGAAACTTCTTTGTGAGTGGGAAGGGGCGTCCCGGGCCATATACGACGTTTCTCAGCATCCTTGGCATTTACTCGCAGACCTGTGACCACCCAACATGGTGAGTGGCAAAACAGCCCCTGGTTTCAGACCACCGATCTCATGAATGCAGAGCCCCTAGCATAGGGATGCCGTAAAGTCAACACTCATTACGTTGATGCCCGTTCTCTTCCCGGCCCACCACTTAATTTTTTGAAAAAACTCACCAACTCCATCCAATCCCGCACAAGACCCTAAGTTGTCACAGTACAAGAGCGGATGTCTGCACACAGGAATGAGCAATCGCAAAAGGAAGCTATACATTAAGGGGGAAGGCAGGTTCCCAGCACGAACTGGCTTTCCCCTCCAACTACCACCAGAGGGACATCTCCGTGGCAACAAACCACACCCCCAACCCCCACCTACTCCTTGAGTGTTGAATGAGAGGGGCCCCAGCAGCTGTGACTGCCCTGGGGCCATCTTGCATCAGAAGGGGTTGGCAGACAGGACAGGATGGGCCGAGGACAGACCCCAGGCCAGCAAGGCAGCAGAAGCAGAACCCACCCCACCCACAGCCCAGGAGGCCATGCTTTCGCCTGGGCCCTTGTGCACAAGCAGAAAGAACATGGGCCCAGAGGTCAGAGACAGGTTCCAGTCCTGGTTCCGCCCCTGACGGCATGATCTAGCGTAAGATCTTGCCCTGCTCTGGGCCTCGGTGTCACCGCTGTAGCAGGAAGGGCCGAACAGAGGAGGGGCTCTCAAGAGCAGCACGTCAGACTCGCTATGGAGAGCTTTAGAAATACCAATACCGTGGGCTCACCCTCGGCCCGATGCAGTCAGAATCTCTGGGGCGTCGGATGATCGCTAAGTTAGCTCAGATGATGTCTTTCCCGAGGGTTGTGGTAAAGCCTCGTCCCCAGGGTGAAAGATGAGAGATGGGTGGCATCGAGGCACAGAATCCGCTCGGCCTGCAAAGCTTCTGGAGCCTCGGAAGCAATGGTGCAGAAAGGCCCTGAAGCCAGACTGCACTCAGACACACTCTCCTCTGCTTGCCTAGAGCCAGGCGGGAGCCACAGGGAACAGAAGCCCAGGCCGGTGCTCCGGTCCCCACTTCTGTGGCCCTGGTCACAGTGCCCTCAAATGCAATCCTGGCCCCTGGCAGGGCCCAGCTCAAAGGCCCCCTGCTCTGTCATCTGGGCCCGTGCAGCACATTCTCTGTGCCTTCATTCGCCAACTGCAGCTGAAAAAAACCAATTTCCACGGTGGAAGGTGGGAGTCCTGGGAGGACCGGGAGGGCCAGACCATCGAGGGCGCCCCGTTACACGGTCGGCTCTGCAAGTGGGTGGGGACTTACAAGGGCCGAGCTGACACTGGCACCGGGTGGTCGGGCTGAAGGCGGTTAGGACTGTGTCCGTGGCCTTCTCGGAGGCCCCTGCAGGGCACCAGCGCACCAGAGGATGTGAAAGGGGGCTAGAGGGAGGGGTCCACCTGTCCCTGGGCACCTCTGCTTCTGCTCCTGTTAAGTGGCAGTGAGAAGAGCCGCCCCGACAAATAAGAGGACAAATCCCAGCATGCTCTGGAGAGTGTAAGCCGAAGCCCCTCTCGCCCTCCCAGCCCCCCATCCGCAGCTCTCAGGTGGGGAGCACAGGTGGGCAGGAAGGCCCCGGGGAAGGGAACAGCAGACCTCACCATAGCCTCCCCACCTCCAACCAACTTCTCCTCGTTTGCTTGGAAGGTGGCAGAGTTGAAATACAGCAAACGCCCTCTTAGAAAGTTCCTGACTGCCCTCCCTCCGAGCACAACCTCTCCAGCATCCCCCCACCACCACGGGTCACAGAACTGCACAAACGCCCACAGAGGGCCCCATCCGAGGCTCTCCTGCCCCTCCCAGCCCAGATCCACACGCCGTCACCCCTTCTGGGGCCCAGAGAGGGGCACCAAGGACGTGCCAGTGCAAGCCTGAACTCCCACACAGCACACAGACCCCTCTGGGCAGGGCCCTGGCACCCCTGCCCGGGCCAGCAGCACAGACCCAAAAGGAGAGCTGTGGGCTGAGTGCTCAGGTCCAGGCTCAGTCCAGCCACCCCTGGGCAGCCCTGGGCCAGTCTCCTGCTCTCTCTGGCTGGCCAGGAAGGATCCTCCTGGTGCAAACTTCTGTCCCAAACACGGCACGACAGTAAAACCCCTCTTGAAAGTACTCATGCCCGGGCAGCAAGTACCATCGAAAACTGAGCTAGGGACTGTGCCAGAAGCCTCCTTTTCCACGGGGCCACTTCAACAAGTGCTGGCAGCTGCACTGGGATGAGTCCTGCACCCCTCCGGCAGGAGCCGGCCCCGTGAGAGAGGTCAGAGCCCCAGGTGGAGGGACGCCCCCTCCGTGGGGGCAATGCTGCCCAGAGCGGGGGGCCCTGGGCACTCCAGAAACAGAGACAAATGTGCAGACGTTAGGGGTCCCTCTGTAACCCACAGGCCTCCTCCAGAGCCCCCCGATGGAAGGCTGGGGAAGCAAGAGGGTCCCCCAGAGCTCCACACATCCCAAACCCTGCAAACAGCAGTCCCGGGGCCTTCGGGGGCCTCCACCACTGGAGACCTCACAGGCCCCAGCACACTCCCTTGGCTTCCTTTCCGGAGTTTGGGCAAGGCTCCCAGGAAATCAGCAGAAAGCAGGACTCACCTCATCCAGTTGGCTTTAGTCTCATCTGACCCATCTATGGACTTGTAGCGGTTATTCTTGTCCACAATCTGGAAGACAGAGAGAGAGTCTAGAAGGCGCCACCCTCGAGAGGCTCTTGTGTCCCTGCACTCCTCCCCAAGCCAGGGCCTCCCTCCCTTCGGCTTGCCCTCCTGCTACGATGCAGGACTGAAAACCGAGCTGGGGCCTGGAATCCCATCTCCTTCTCCTGTCCTAACAGAAGACCGGCAACATGGTGGACGAGCCGCACTTCCAGGAGCCCCATACCGCAAACCTGGAAGTTAGATCCAGCCCTTCTTCTCTCCCTCTAGCTTCTGTGAGAAATAGAGGCCAGCGCTGGATGACCAAGCACACGTGAGAGGGGCTTCCTCCTCTCCCCAACCTTGAACTGGTCAAGCGCCGCAGGGCTGGGCTGCGCCCTTCTCTTCTGTAAAACGTCCTGATTTCCTCATCACTCTTGAATCAGGGTTCAGCTGGGTATGGAGTTTGAGGCAGACTGTTTAATTTTCTTTCAGCCCCTGGAAGATTGCCCAAAAGGCTGCCATAGGCTGTTCGGGAAGCTACTGTTACTCTTTTGTGGATAGGCTGTCGAGGGTAAAATTTAAGACTTTCCCTTCATTTTTGATTTAATGCAATTTCCCTCTGTGGTTTTGAAGTGGAGTATTTACTTCCTTAAAATTCTCATTACTCGACGAGCATATTACTTGGTGAAGACATATCTCTTCTTCCATTCTGGGAAATTCTGAGAAACTCCTAAGTTTTTGAGTACAGCTTCTCAGTCATTTTCTCCAGTCTCTTCGTGTAGAACTTCTATTAAACATATTTGGGACTATCCCCCATGTCTTTTAACTACCTTTTTCTATTTTTCTCTCTCTTTTTCTGGGCAGTGCTCTGAGAATATTCCTCAGAACTCTCTTCTGGTTCACTAATTCTCTCTTTAACTGTGTCCGGTCGAGAATTTATCCACGTATTAACGTTCTTCCTTTGTTTTTAAATAAGCAATTTTAATGCAATGAGTATTTTTCATTCCCACAATCTTCATATCCATCTTTTCTTCATTCCACCTCGCTGTTTCACAAAGTCACGTTCCTTCTGTTTCCCTTTCCCAGCAGCATTACTGAACTATAACTGACATATAATGTACGATTTGATAAACTTTGACAACTGTACATACCCATCACCACAATCAAGAAAACAAACATATCCATTCCCCCCCAAGTTTCCTTGTGCCCCAGAATCTCCCCCTCCTGCCTCTCTCCATCCCTCCCATCCCCAGTCCACAGGCAACCAGTGAGCTTCTCCTTGTAACCATAAATTGCTTTGCATTTTCTAGGATTTCATATAAATGAAATCAAATAGAAGCCATGCTCTCAGCACAATTATCTTGAGATTTGTCCCTATTGATGTGTGTATCAGACTTCATTCCTTTGTAGTGGGAAGCAGTATTCCATTGTTTGGATGTGCCACAATTTGCTTTTTTACCTACTTCTTAATGGATATTTGGGTTCTGTCTAGTTTTTAACTAGTACAAGTAAATCTGCTAAGAGAATCCAGTTATAAGACATTCTGTAGACACACACATCTCCTGTGGGCAGATACCTTGCAGTGGAATGGCTGGGTCACATGGTAAGTATATGTGTAGCTTTTAAGAAACTGCTAGACTGTTTTTCCCAAGCGGTTGCAACATTTTACATTCCCATACAACAGCACCAGCTGGTCCACATCCTTGCCAATGCTTGGTATGGACAGTCTTTTTCATTTAGCCATTCTGATAGGCATGAAGCAGTATCTCATTGTGGCTTTAATTTTATTTCTCTGATGACTAATGATGTTGAGTGTCTTTTCGTGCAGTTACTTGTCAGCTGCATATCTTCTCTGGCGAAGAGTCTAGTCGAATCTTTGCTCATTTTTAAAATTGGTTGTTTTTTCCTTATTATTGAGTTTTGAGAGTTTTTTAAAAATATTACTTTGGATCCAGTCCACCATCAGACATATGATTTACGAATGCTTTCTCCTAATCTAAGGCTTGTTTATTCATTCTCTTAATGATATCTAAGAGCAGAGGTTTTAAATTCAAACAAAAATCCACTGTTTTGTTCTTTTTAATGCGTGTTATCCTTCTTTTATTTCTTCAAGGATCCTAAGGCTGAGACTGCTAATTATCCCTCATTATCTACTATCTCCTTTGTCCATGGTAGCAGAACTCCTGGATTATAACTGGGCACCTGGCTACCTGTAAGAACAGAATACATTTTGGGGTGCCTGGCTGGCTCAGTCAGGGGAGCATACAACTCTTGATTTTGGGGTCATGGGTTAGAGGCCCGTGTTGGGTGTAGAGATTACTAAATAAATAAATAAATAAATAAACTTAAAAAAAAAACCCAGAATACATTTCTTGGTTTCTCTGTTAGCTACGTTCTGGCCAATAGGATGTAGGTGGAAGTGTCATGTGTCAGTCTCCTGAAAACTTCTTCGAAAGACAGCTGATAGATGCCTTTCCACCATGCTACTGGAATGCAGATGTAATGGCTGGAGTTCTAGCAACCAACTTAAACTATGAGGATAATCCAAGCACTGAGATAGTGATGAGCTGGGGTCAAGCTTGGTTCCCTGAGGGCTTAGTGGGACAGAGCCACAACACCAGGCCTAGAATGTATTAATAAAAGAAAATTTAACTCCCATTTAGCTTGAGCCACTGTTATTTAGAATCTCAGTTACTCACAGTCAAACCTATTCCTGATATGGATCCCAAACAGTTAATTTAAATTCATTTTCAGAATATAATTTTCATTTTAGAGTGAATTCGCTTGTCATTGATATTCAGAGGCTGTCTTTTTAACATTGTCTTCATTAGTTTTAGCGATTTGGTCTTGGGGTGGGGGCTTGTCTTTTTTTTTGACTAGCACTGTAATGTTTGGGGGAAAAAAGGGTGAGGATTGGTCAAAGCATGAACTCTCAACGCATCTGGACTAGAAGCCCCTTTGCCCCCTCCACACACACCTTCTTTACCCATATTCTTTCTCTGGATATTCACATCTACCTCCAGACTCTCAACTTGTTCATTACTCACAATCTTCACCTCAAGCCCCAGCTGATAATATCTGACTTCCCATGTGACTTCCCTTCCTGGCTGTCTCAGGGGCACCTCAAACTTACCTCCCACAACTTACGCCCCCAGGCCCCACCCCCACACCTCTTCCTCTCCTACTGTCCTCATTACAGTATCTGAAATCACTATCTACTCAGGTTTCAAAAAGAAAGCCATTCCTACTACCAAAAACCAAAGAATGGCACGCTTCATATGGGTGAACTGTATGGTACGTAAATTATATCTTGAAAAAGCTGTTAAAAACAAAAAGAAAGTTACCCTTCATCCCTTGCTCTCTCAACGCCCCCCATCCCATCCAACCTCTCAGCAAGTCCTGCCATCAGATGTCAAAACTGTCCCTCTGGTTCCACTGCGTCCTGCTTCCATGTTGGTCTGAGCCATTAGGTCTCTTCCGGACAACTACAGGAGACTCTAACTCCCTCCCCTGATGGCGCTCTGGACTCTCCACATTCTTCTCCAAGCAGCGACTGTCATCTTTATGGATGTAAAGCACCTCACGTCACTCATCCAGGATCACCTGCAGCACTTACAATAAGATCTGCCCCCGTGGTCACAGCCTCCAAGGCCCGTGCCTGCGTCCCTCCCCGACGTGGGCCTCCCTCTTCCCCTTCACGGGCTGCGGCCACAGCACCTGACAGTGAGGCTTTACACGGGATGGTTCACTGCCTACGACCTCTTTGCCCCACTCTTAAAAAATTAACAATCAGGAAATTTTTCACACATCCAGAAATTATAAAGAATAATGTGGCCGCCAACAAAAGTGACCTCCAGCCGTATCCGTCCCCCACCTCGCTCGCTTCAAGAAAACACCTCGACATAGTTGAAGACCGTCTCTGCCTCCAACTTCACCCTCTCTCTCCAAGGTTAACCACCATCATGAAGCTGGTGGGGAGCCTTTCCATTTTTACTACACAAGGAGTTTTCTAGAAACAATGTACAGAATGGTTTTGCAGGTTTGTACAATTCACAGATACCCCAGTGAACATATCCTTTTGTACCTTTTTCCCACTGACTTTTGCATGACTGGTCCCTTCTTATCTTTTGGGTCTCAGTTTCTGTCACCTCCTCCTCCGAAGAAGCTTTTCCTGACCTGAACCTAAAGTAGGCTCTCCCTTGCCACTTCCTGACCTCTGCGTGCCGGCCCCCCACAGCATTATCTCTATGACATCACCTGTCACTTCCTTTTAGAGACCTAATTGCATGGTGCAGTTTTGACATTGATGGTGTTCATTTGTCAGCTTGGCCATTGACTGTCTCCCTCACTGGACCATAAGCTAGTGAAGGCAAAGCACCCGTTCATGATGGTGGCCTGGCCCCGGATCCTCCATACAGCACATGGCACGGGATAGAATCCTGGCTGAACGAATGAATGGTTGGCTGAAGAGCCTTTTAAGGAAAAAGTGAATCAAAGAAAAAAAAATGATCTAATGTTAATATTTTAGGAAAAAGGAAATGAGTGGTGTGCTGAAGCTGGCTTGCACTGGCTAATGAGCGCGGACTCTGAAATCTTCCAGAATTTCATGAACCAATTGTTAAACAGCTGTTATTAGAAATTTAATTACATAAACTTACAATTCAAGAAATGGTATTTTGAAGGTAATAAATACTCAACGCTTACCACTTCCTAATTACCTTCTATTTTACTATCATCGGTGTTCTTGAGGGAAATGGCCATCTATTGTGTCTGCACAGTAGAAATGCTATGGAATAGTTGCTAGGGCCTGTCTCTTCCCACCACCCGGTTCAGTGACTTCACGCCGGAACCTTGAAATCGGCCACAGTGGGAGCATATACACCATGGAAATCGGCTCGCGTCGCCCACCCCCAACCATCACCACGGTGACTAGCGTGTGTTTGTATGTGCACAGAAAGTCTGGGAAACACAATTTGAGCTCTCAACCCTGGTTACCTCTAGAGGAAAACGAAAGAAGAAAGCAAGATGAGGGTTTTGCTTTATTTGTCTATGTATGAGGCTACACTGCCTTTGTAGTTTAAAATTCTCAGACCAAAAGAGAAAACATGCAGCTCAGGCTCTGCCCCCCACCATCCACACCCCAACAGTCTCCCCAGATGGTGCCCCAGTCCTCAGGGACCTTCCCCTGGAACTTCATAGAACCCTGTACTTTATCATAATATAAATCCCCCTATGTCATCATTTTCTGATTGCTCCTCTCTCTCCTGGGGAAAAAGAAAAGCATCTCTAAGCCCTGCAGCCAGTAACAGGAGGACCCAGCAGGTATAGTTAAGAGCCATGGAGCCAGAGGAATCAGCTAGAATTTCAGCTTCACCATTTATAAGTGAGTGGCCTTGGCCTCCACCGGCCTTGCCTCAACTTCCACATCTGTAAAATGGGGTAAAGGCCAGCCCTCGCAGCCCTGCCGTAATGACTCACGTGGGAGGCACTCAGTAGACAGTTGTCATTAGCATTTTGGCCATGACCGTAATCACAATCTCTGGTCTCTTAATGAAGAAACTAATTGTTAGCTATCATTAATTCCGGGCAGTCGGAGTTGTTGTGATCTGCCTTTTTACGGCTTCCACTGGGCAGAGAGGCGCTGGTGGGAGCTGGGAGGGATGCAGGGACTGCCTCAGGCCTCTGATGCTGGCTCAGATCTGGAGGTTTGCTGAGGGATGGTTCTGGCCTTATCTTTCCCACCAAGCAGGATTTTCTCAAACCAAGCATTCATTCATTCACGTAACAGATACCACTGAGGCAGTAGCTACAGTGTCCAGCTCTGTGGATAAAATGATGACCCAGGGAGACAATACTGTCTTTGCTCTCAGAAAACTTCACAGTCCAGGGAGCCACAGAAGAGAGACCACTGTGACAGCCCGTGGGCAGCACGGTGGCAGGCAAATCTGTGGAAAGGGGAACTCAGAGCTGAAGCCGGGATCTGGGAGTCAGTTGAGGACCTTCCTGGGAAATGTGGAATCTAAGAGGAGGTCTTGGAGAAGAGGAAGGTGAGGGCATTCTGGGCAGAAGGAGTAGGAGCGGGCAGGATGACACAGAGCTTACAGATCACGTCACATGTCACTGAGAAGCCCAGGCCACCCTGAGTAGACAGCAGGTTGTGGGCCTCCAGTCCTGAGACGGAGATGGTCCAGGAATGGTCAGCCAGGGCCAAAGGCTCGGGACCAAGCCCACAGAAGGCTGGTCTCCCAGTGTCTCCCTCACCTTATCCTGCAAGGTCAACTCCTTGGCCCCTCTAAACCCAGTACTTCTAGGACCCTCCTGGGCTCTGAACCCTGTGCCATGATGACAGCCTAGGCCTGACTGAAGAAGGGTGGCCGGCACGGTAAGGGATTCCCTTAGCCCGGAGAAGAGGAGGCGAGAGGAAGCAGAGCCGTCATCAAATGTGGGAAGGACCACCACGTGGGGGGAGTGGGGGGCCAGGACAACTTATGGGGGCACAGGCCTGAATGAGTATTCTTGTGAGGTGGTGTCTTCACTCTGTCCTCAACGACCTCTAATATTCTGTCTAAAACTCGGATTGTATGATTCTATGTGGACAGAGCCTCAGGAAATAATACAAAACCTGAGTCTGGGCCCCCATATGGATCAGGGTGCTATTTCCAACCGTGCTACTGATTAACAAAGACATCAGTAACAAAATGCCAGTGGCTACCATTCAAAAAGCCATTTCAAGGGCACCTGGGTGGCTCAGTGGACCACTGAGTCCAATCAGTGGACTCTTGATTTCGGCTCAGGTCAGTGGGATGGAGCCCCGTGGGATCGAGTCCTGCATCAGGCTCCATGCTCAGCAAGGAGTCTGCTTGAGATTCTCTCTCTCCCTCTCCCTCTGCCCCTCCTCGCCCCGCTCGCATGCAAGAGTGTGTTTTCTCTTTAAAATAAATAAATAAATCTTTTTAAAAAAGATATAGCCAGTTTAAAAACAAAAACAAACCAAATTTCACTGTGCCATGGACTCTCACACACAGTTTCATGGATTCTCACAACTGTGTGAACTAGCTACGATCATGATTCCCATTTTGTGGATTAGGAAACGGAGGTTCAGGGCCACTAGGTTATTTGCCTGGGGCCACAGAAGAAATGTGTGGTGAAGCCAGAGTTTGTTCAAACTCCCGTCCCTGCTGGTACAGCCCCCCTCTTAAGTACTCTGCAGAGAGATAGGCGTTATCCCTAAGCTCCCTCTAATGACCCCGTCAGAATCAACCAGGAAAGTCCTGGGGACCCCCTCAGAATTTCCAGTTATGCTGAGGGCTTGAGCAGATTTGCTATGTGAAGATCTGCATTTTAATACAGAGGAACATTCTGCTTGGTGGCAGGACGTCCACTGCTGTCAAGGGTTCGCTGTTGGGCCCCTCTGAATGGTGCCATCACCGGATGTTGCAGAGATTAGATTTTCAAAAAACCTGATTTGCTTGCAACTTTCCAGGAACCCATGGAATCCATAAAGAATTCTGATTTTCAGCCCTGCACCTCTTCTTGGAGCAAAGCAGTTACAAAAATGATTTATGAAGCTATTCACAGTTGACAAAGCACTTCTGCACATCTCAGATGCTCCTCCCAGAATCCCAGGAGGCAGACAGCAAATGCCTCTGTTCTCCAGCCACTTCCCAATCTAGCAAACTGAAATGGCAGAGCGAAAAAGAGGCCGGCCCAAACCTGAACTTGAACTGAACACTTGGGTTGGAAGGGGGGCCTCTGAGGTTATTTAGGCCCTGGCCTCCTAGCCTGGTGTCTACAGATGGGCTCATGGCAAGGCAGAGAGGAGGTCCCTTAAAATGTGCACAGCGCTTTGGGAATATTGGTATATGAGTATAACTTCCTAGGTGACTCCAGCTGCTCAAGAACCTGATCTAACCCGCCCTCACCCCCTTTTAAGAGATAATGGAATTGATGCCTTCTTTTATTGTTCTAAAACTCTTTCATTAAATTTCAAAAAAAGGCCTGGAGACCTGGTAAATGAGGCGTGTTTACATACAATCCCAAATTCCACATCCGGGTTTTATATACTGTAGTATCACTCACCATGCCCATGTGATGCCAACTGGAGACAATAAAGAGATCTGCGATCTGCTCCTCACTTGCTACACACCTGCAGGCAACCAGCCTCAAGACTCACAACTCACAAGGGTATGTTCCAATAGACGGTGGATCCCCATGTTATGCAGAAGAAATCCAGCGCTCTGAGAGAGTTAAGTGCCTAGCCCCAAGACGCACGTCCCTTAAGTGGTAGGAATGTCTGAGTCCAGAGCCCCATAACCAGCTCAGACAGCTCTTCCCCACTCAAGTCCACTCGAGGTCCCCCTGGCCTTGTTACCAGCCTCAGGACCAACTACCCCCTACCCTGGACACACTCAACCTCAATAAATCTGCCTCTTGGTGAAACCAGTGGGTCGAGCCCTTGGGCAAAAGGGCTGGAGTAGCAGCGATGTGAGAAAGGGGCCTGTGGCCAAGGGAAAGTAAATAGAAACAAACTTTAAATATGCTCCAGATGTCAAGGGTCTTCCAGGTTAACCGGTCAGAGGGAGGCAGCTGACAGGGCTGATGTGGAAAGCACCCACAGAGTGGCCCGCAACACAAACAGCACCTCCGTCCCCCATAATCAGAGAAAGGAACAAGACAGAGTCAGAAAAAAAAAAAAAAAAAGCAGAGACCAAAGCAAAGCTCTAGACAGACACAGCATCTCATACCCACGAGGATGGCTAGAATCAAAACGTTGGCTAACAGCCAAGTGTTGACAGGGATGAGGAGGGACCTGCCCTCACAGACGGCTGGTGGGGATGCAAAATGGTCCAGGTGCTCTGGGACACGGTCTGGCAGGTCCTCAGATGATTAAACACAGAGTTCATTAACATGGAGGTCACTAACCCAGCAATTCCACTCCTCAGGAGACGCCCAAGAGAAAACATGTCTACACAGGAACGTTGCACACCAATGTTTATAGTGGCTTTGTTCAGAAGAGCCAAAAGATCGAAACAACCCAACTGTCCATTGACAGGTAAATCGAGGAACAAAATGTGTTGTGTCCATGCAATGGAGTCAAAAGGCCACAAAAAGGAACAATAATGCTACATACCCAGGGCTAACCTGCCCCAGCATGGGTGTACCTGGAAAACATCAAGCTAAGCGCACGAAGCCAGTCACAAAGGGCCACATACTCATTCATATGAATTCACGGATCCCCTACGATCTAAACAGGGAAATCTCCAGAGACAGAGTAAATCAGTGGTTCCTGAGGGCTGGAAGGGAGTGGGGGGAGGGGGCGAGTTCGGGTGACACTAAAGATAGAGTTTCTTCCAAGGTGATGAGTGTATTCTACCACTGATGGTGGGTGGTGGCTGCATACAGCGGGGAATATACTAAACACACTCAGTTACACACTTCAAATGGGTGAAATATGTTGTATGTGACTATATCGCAATAAAGTGGTTTTAAGAAATCTGCCAAGGGGCACCTGGGTGACTCAGTCGGTTAAACGTCCGACTCTTGATTTTCGGCTCGGGTCATGAGCTCAGGGACCTGGGATCGAGGTCCAAGACAGACTGGGCGCTCGGTGGGGAGTCTGCTTGTCTCCCTCTCTCTCTGCTCCTCCCCCCACTTGCGTGCTTGCTTGCTCACTCTCTCAAATAAATAAGTAAAATCTTAAAAAAAAAAAAATCTGCCCAATATTCATCAGACAAGGAAAAGGAAACCATGTCATACTATCTGCTTGAAAAGTACTCCCTAGAGAAACAGGAATTTCCGTGTGAGTGGGAAGACCAAGGGGATGGCATGTGGGCATTCACATATGGGGTTGGAGATGAGGAGCTGGAGCTTTGGTTAGAAGTCCTGACCCCACGATTAGCTGCATGGCCTTGGACGAGGAATCTGGCCCTTGAAGTCCCAGTTTCCCCATCTGGACAAAGGGGGAGACGTACACCTGTCCGCTAGTATGGCTGTGAGGATACAGAGCTACGGCACACAAATCCTTTAGTGCCCAACGAACAGCAACAATTTGGTGGCTGTTAGAGGTATTGCTGTCTGCCAAGCCTCCCTCGCTTTTGCTGAGGACTCCCCGGGGTCCAACAAGACCTGTCCTAAAGGAATTTTTGAACACCAGAAGACCCCAAGTCCCCTATTATTAAAGCCAGGAAGTTCACTAGAAATTAGTGTCTCTCAAAACGAGCGTTTTGGGATATGTTCTCGAGATCCAAAAGCTCGCTCTAACGGGCGCCTGGGTGGCTCAGTTGGTTAAGCAACTGCCTTCGGCTCAGGTCATGATCCTGGAGTCCCTGGATCGAGTCCCGCATCGGGCTCCCTGCTCGGCGGGGAGTCTGCTTCTCCCTCTGACCCTCCCCCTTCTCATGTGTTCTCTCTCTCATTCTCTCTCTCTCAAATAAATAAATAAAATCTTTAAAAAAAAAAAAGCTCGCTCTAAGAATTTTTAATTCAGTGTTTTCATTAAAAAAAATTAATATACGGGAATCACGAGGAGATTTCCGTCCCAAAGAGTACTGTGCTTGTAACTCGGTTGGCACCTGCGGTTGACTGAATTCTTGGTCCCGGTTCCCGACCCTCCCCATGGGCCTTGGTCATGTGATTCTGCACTGGGCTCTCTCTTACAGGTGGCCAGTACTTCTTCTCCTTGACCTTGGCTTCAGCCGTGTGACTTATCTGGCCAATAGGATGTTAGCTCACACCAAGCAAGCAAAGACTGGAAATGTGCCTGCGAGGGTGGGTTTGCCTCTGGGGCCTCTGCCTTGACCGGGAGAAGAGCTTCCCCAGGGAGCCCCTGCTCCTCCGGCCCGGGCCCAGAACATGGAGCAGACCTGGCTCCACAGTGAGGCGAAAGGCTCGCCCCGTGGCTTGCGGCCCAGCGGCCCAGCCTCATCCAGCGAAATCAGCCCCCCACGGGTTACCAGCAGACACCCCAGGCTAACTGAGGAACTGCAGATAGGCAGCAGATACATGAGCAAGCATGCGAGATTGCAGTTCTACGCCGCGGGTCAGCAAACTATGGCCTGCAAGGGAATCCAGCCCACACTGGTGTTGGATGGCCTACCAGCGAAGAACGGTTTGTGCGTTTCTTAGTGGTTGGAAATAAACCGAGGGAAGAATATTTCATCTTGTGAAAGGTATATGGAATTCAGATTTTGGCATCCGTAAACAGTTTTACTAGAACACACTACACCCGACTATTCTCCCGCTACAAGGGCAGAACTGAGGACATCTAGGGTCCACGGAGCCTAAAATATTTACGATCTGGCCTTTTACACAAAAAGTGTGCAACCCCAGTTCGATGCCACGAATTTGGAGGTAGCTTGCTGACAGCACAGCTGACCAGAAAACACCACTTACTGCTATCTGCCGTGAGCTAGAGAAAGAAGGGCAAATGCAAACTTAATAAGCACAGGGTGCATTCTGGCAAAGAAAAGGGTAGGGAACAGGTGCACTAAAAGATTCCCCAGTGTTTCAAATAGAGACAAACAAAGAAGATACAGGGGTCACCCGATAAACAGCAATTTTGTTCCAGTGAATGTGTCATCCGACACATTATACTGATTTCATTCATTTGAATTAAGTTGGTTGGTCTCCTGCTCATTTTATATTTGTAAAATATATGCATCTGCCTCGGGTAGCTGTAGCTGTTTAAGAGCTAGAAGAAATGTTGTTTCATCTGCATCTATGGCCTATACCTTTTCAAGTAACACTAACATGAGATTAATGTAACAGTGGGACACTGCTCCCCGCCTCCCCAACACCAACATTAAAAGTCACCTGACCAACAGATACAGGAAAAGGTGCTCAACTTCACCGGCCATGAGGGAAATGCAGATCAAAACCACAATGAGCTATCCGCTCAGGCCTTTAAGAACGGCTAACATCAAGGCGACAGGGGAGATCAAGCGCTGGCCAGGAGGATGTGGAGTGAAGGGAACTCCTGAGCGCTGCTCTGGGAATGTACATGGACGCAGCCACCACGGAAAATAGCATGGGGTTCCTCAAAAACTTAAAAATAGAACTACCATGTGATCCAGCAATTCCACGTCTGGGTATATTTATCAGAAAGAAACAGGGGGTGGGCGCCTGGGTGGCTCAGTTGGTTAAGCGACTGCCTTCGGCTCAGCTCATGATCCCAGGGTCCTGGGATTGAGCCCCATGTCTGGCTCCTGGCTCGGCTGGGAGCCTGCTTCTCCCTTTCCCTCTGCCTCTCCCCTGCTCATGCGCTCTCTCTCTCTCTCTCTCTGTATCTTTGTCTCAAATGAATAAATAAAATCTTAAAAAAAAAAAAAGAAACAAAAACACTTAACGTGAAAAGTTACGTGCACCCCCATGTTCACTGCAGCGTTATTTACAATAGCCAAGATGTGGAGACAACCCAGGTGTCCCATGGCAGATAAAGGGATGGAGAAGATGTGGTAGAGATATACAACCGAGTAGTATTCATTCATGAAAAAGAATGAGATCTTGCCACTTGCAATGACACGGATGGACCTTCACTGCATGATGCTAAGTCAAATAAGTACAAAGACAAACACTGTATGATCTCACTTATATGTGGACTCTAAAAAAGAAAAACACCAAAAGCTGAACTCCTAGATATGGAGAAGAGATTGGCGGTTGCCAGAGGCAGAGGATGGGGAATGGAGAGTGAAGATGATCAAAGTGAAATAAGTAAGCCCTGGGTATGTAACATGCAGATTAGTGACTATGGTCATCATATACTTAAAAAGTCACCTCAATAGGACACAGGGGAGAAATGCCACCACAGAAGAAGTGCTGAGAAGACAAGGAAAGGTGAAGGTCAAGTTAGGAGCTCCTTTACACTGGAAATACTGGGCCAATCCTAAAGAGTTTTTCATGCTCTTCTATTCCAAAATAATAGATTTTGAGAACAACAGCTCCAGCCAAAATCGGTTCACCAGCATAGGACATATTTGCGGGGAATCTTTGGCTCGGTTTGTGATTCATAACCAAACGACCAGCATTTGTCAAATAGTTATACAAGGCAAGCCCATTTAATGCTTCTGATCTTCAGAGGAATCTTAAGATTGACGTACATACTTTTATTCCTGGAAAAGCTGATATTGAATTGATAGTGTTTTAAGGATACATCACATCTTAGAACATGAGAAAAGCAACTCTTTTCTAGCATCATCTTCCACTCTTCCTTCCAAGCACACTCTGTACTTCCACTATCCCCTATCATCTTTACCCCCTCAACATCACCCGTGCTCCCTGCTGCAACTCATCCCTCAAAACCTAGTTCAGGCCTAGAAGCAAGGAGACCCCAGTTGCCATGCACACACTTAGTGCCCAGGGATATAGAGTTTTGCACACCATTTCCACTAAAGCAAATTAGGGCTCCTGGGAGAGATGGCTCGAACGTCTTTTTGCACCAGAAAGTAAGAGAAGTATGAAAATAATGACAAGGAGCCAGTCTGAATGGGCTCCTGCTGGCCAAATCTAGGGCAATTTAAACATCAGAATGAATAATGACAAGAATGGACTAGAACACACGGAAGAAAAAAAAGAGATTCAAGAGTCCATCCTCATGCTAAAAATAACTTTAAAAATGAGGGATGGGGTGGAGGAGACAGTTGAGCACCTTTCTCTTTCTTTTTTTTTTTGGCAGAAGGATGTCATGTAGTAAATGTAGAATGTAAATCATTTTAAACTATGAATAATAATTGATGATGCAGGCAAGAATCATCAACAGTAATGCTAAAACCACTGGGTAAAAGATAAGACAAACTGACCTCACATGCTTCCTGCTATCTACAGGGAGAAAGACACAACATCCTTTGTGCCAAAAAGCTACAATCTGAATTATCATGAGGAAACAATCAGGCAAACCTAAACTGTGCAACGTTCTGCAAACAACTGCCCAGGACTTCTCCAAAGAATCAATATCTTGAGAGAGGAAAAAAACGACGCAGGGGAGCTGTTCTAGAATAAAGGAGACTAATGAGACATGACAATTAAACGCAGCGTGTGATGCCTGAGTGGGTCCTGGATGGGGGACAGACTGTAAAGGCCACTTCCCCAGGGCGACTGGGAAGATGTGAATATGGATTGCAGTTGAGACAGTATCATATTCACGGTTAAATTTGCTGCATGTAATAATTCTATTGTGGGGACATAGGACAGGGGTCAGCAAACTACTGCTTGCAGTTCAAATGCAGCCTCCTACCTGCTTTTATACAGCTGGTGTTGGCATTTTTTTTAATGATTACAAAAAAGCTTTTTCATATTAACTTCATTTATACGATTTTATGTATGAAATGTAGATGAAATGTGAATTGCATTTGAAATTATGTGATGCTCACATTTGGCTTTCATAAATAAAGTTTTATTGGAACACAGCTGCACTCATTCATTCCTGTACCATCTCTGGTGGATTTTGCCCTGCAACAGCAGAGTGGTGTAGTGATGGAGAGCGCGTGGCCCATAAAGCCTGATGTCTAGAACCATCTCTCAAGCAGCTCAGAACACAAAACAGAACAAAACCAAACAAAAAAGAACGTGTGTGTGTGCGTGCACGCGCCTGTCGGTATATCCAGAGAGAGATCCAAGCAACTGTTTTAAAATGTTAGCAATGGGTAAATTAGGTGCAGGGTGTGTGGGTGTTTCTTATACTATCCTGATAACTTTTCCACAGAGTCTGAAGATTTTAAAATAAAGAGTTAATAGAAATGAGCAAACAAGCATGGAAAGTATCTGCTCATACGTACACAAATACACACACAAGCCAACCTGTCTCAAATGTTCCTTCTTTTCTTCCTGGATAAGCCCATTATTCGTCCCAGACAAGCCTGTTATTTTTGCCTTCTCTGAGCTCTCCCCAACTCGGTGACAACTGCCAGCTCCCACTGACATCTCGCAACATTGCAACGGTCTGCCTCTACTTCCCTCTATCCCCTCTATCCCTCGGGGGTTTTCAGCCTCTGTCCTGGAGGCTGTGTCACGAGCTTCGGCATGTCCAATTTCAAGTTTCAAAATAAATCTCCATTTGACCACGGAACTTGAAATGAAAAACACTGGAAATACCACTTCACCTCGGGTCCCCCCAGAACAGCAGGAGTCTCGTAGGTGGAGGGGCTGACCGACAGCAGGTGAACAATGCCACCATATGGCGTCCACATTATAAGGACCCCCGGGAAATCTCCCGTCCAGTGTCAGTACCCAGAAGGGCAGACTCCCCAGGAGCTAACTAGGGACTTTTTGCGACATGGACACTTCTGGCACTGGGAGCTGACCAGGCCTGCCTTTTCCCCAGCGGCTGCCAGATTTGGACCCCCTATAGCTAAAAGCGCATACATGGGTCATTATGGTCTGCAATTTTAGCCTCATTCCTGGCTCTGCTTCGGGTCTCCGCCCTTGCTTTTCTTTCTTCTGTCTCTCCAAGTTTTAATATGCTATGATGTTCTATTTTATGTGTCCTGCTAGGCTACCCTAAATCCCTTCTGGAACAAGACCGAGTCTAAACGAGAAATGTAAATAGACACCCTGTGCTGGCCTCCTCTTTCTTCCTCCCATTACCAAACCACACGACTGCCTGCCCTCCCAAACACCTCAGGCCTGCAGCATCGTCACTGGCTGCCAGTGGCTGAGGGTGGCCTGGCAACCCTGGCAAGGATTTCTGGGATTTATCATTCCCAATAAGATGAGAAGGCAGAGGAAGGGAACATTTCTTTTCTAAGCAGCCAGAGATGAGGGCAAAACTCTGGCAGAGGAGGCCAGGCCGTGGAGAGTTGCGAAGCGGACATGGCCACCGGGTCCATCTAAACGCAGGCCCTGGCCCCTGGGACCAGCTTTCCTCTGGGTTGAGGGGAGACAGAGAAGGAACCAGTGCTGAGCAGAAAGGATGAGTAGAATAAAGTCAACCGAGGCCAGCAGGGAGGCATAGGGGAGATAAGGAAGGAAGGAGGAGAAGGCCCAGGAGGCAGAACCGAGAGGGTGGGTTCTGGAGTTGAGACTGCTGGGTTGGAACCCCGGCTCAGCTACTCATTAGGTGTTTAGCTTTGTGCAGAATGACTTCCCTCTCCAGGTCTCAGTTTTCTCAGCAGTACGATGGGTAGAATAGTTTCTACTTCACGGGGGGATCAAATGAGATCATGCTGTCAAGTGCTGAGCACAGACCCAGAAACATCGTAAGTGCTCAAGAAACGGGAACTGGTGCTTATCCTTAGCTCCACCGTTACTTCTACTGGAGTAGAGTGTACACACTGAGGCATTGTAGAAGGAAACGTGTTGTGCTGGATGAAGGCCAGAGCTTTTGAAGGCAAGCAGAAGGTCAAGAAAGGACATCGAGTATGGCTCTGAGACAGGATTTGACAAATGAATGCAGTTTATTGGGGATACGATGCTTCCAGATCGTGGTCCAAAATCAGTGCTGCAGTTCACCCCACCTTTCCCCCCTCCCTGCGTTCAACCAACCTCATTGCTGCTTTTCCCCATCTGAAACCCTGACTGAGGACACATGCGCGCGCGCACACACACACACACACACACGGGTCCTGCTTTCTTGAGCCATTTTGCACATCTGTTCTCTCAGGGGCTTCAACGCCTCTCACTTCTCTGGATCACAAAGGTCAGAGCCTCCACATGGTCCCGCGACCTCCAGCCACACTGTCCCCGCACCCATCCACATGTCACAGCTCACAGCTCCAAGGCCCTAGGAAGGAACCTCCAACGGAGCAATAGGGCTGGCCCCTGGGCCCTGAACTGCAGGCCACGCCCACTCTCGACTGGTGGAGCTGGTCTACGACCAGGCTGCAAACTCCAGGGATTCCTCCTCTCCCTTTTCTCCAGACCCCAGCCCCATGCTGGGCCCACATACTCAGGCAAGCTCCCTGCTTTCGAGAGGCTAAGTTTGCCCAGCTGGGCTGTCCCAAGGTGTAGGTTCTTGTGGGCGGGGGAGGGAGCACAGCCCTAGATTTTCGCCTCTGCTGAACCTCTACCCATCCCTTCAAGACCCACCTCCAATCTGCCCAGTCAAAATCCACTCCCCTCCTCCCTGGCCCTACAGCCTTGTACAAGTACTATAACCACCAGCAGCCGACACCCTGCCTCGGTTTACTTGGTTACTTGCTTACTTGGTTGGGAACAGGCCTCCTCGCCTCCCATCCTTAAAGCCTGGCATCGTGGAGAAGCCACGGTCTACCATGTGTCAGCCGCGGGAGGTGGGGATCACGTGCTTAACCTCTTCGGTCCTGGGTTCCCTCATCGGAACCAGGAGGCCAGCAACCTTTGCCTGCAGGGCTGTCAGAGGGGGAACGTGGCACGCGGCTGGCCTAGAATCATTGCTCACAGCAGCCAGACTTCTAAAACAAGCCATCTGGGGCGCCTGGGTGGCTCACTCGTTGGGCGTCTGCCTTCGGCTCGGGTCGTGATCCCAGGGTCCTGGGATCGAGCCCCGCATCGGGCTCCCTGCTCCGCGGGAAGCCTGCTTCTCCCTCTCCCACTCCCCCTGCTTGTGTTCCCTCTCTCGCTGTGTCTCTCTCTATCCAATAAATAAATAAAGTCTTAAAAAAAAAATTAAAAAAAAATTAAAACAAGCCATCTACCCTTGCTGGCTCTCTCCTCACCTCCCACGCACACCTCCATCCCCAGCAGCATGGCTTCCATCTCAAAACTGCCCGTGGCCAGGGCACGCAGCCCCGTGCCCTGCGCAAGCCCAGCAGCCCTCAGTCCTCCTACTTCTCTGCCTCCAGGCCCCCACCGCCCATCCCTTCCTAGGGCCTCAGCTGCATCCATTCATGTGCTTCGGGTCCCTTACACCCAGACCCCTGTCCTCGGCTGACCTGCATGCGCCGGCGTGCCCCTGGACGGCCCACCTACGCGTCTCGTGGGCACAGGCAGCACAGGCACTTGCAGCTTGCTCACCCCACCTGGACTCACCTTCACCGCTCCCCTGGCTCAGGCCAGCTCTCTCCACCTCTCCGCATGTGTTAGCAGATGTCCCCCCCCAGACACACAAGCGCACGGCATTCACTTCCTATCACTTCTTAACAAACTGCCACAACACCGTCGCTTCAACGCCACCCGTTTATTATCTCACAGTTCCGGAGATCAGGAGTCCTACAAATCAAGGTGTCGGCAGGGCTGAGTTCCTTCTGGAGGCTAGCGGCAAGATGCTCCTTCCTTGCCTTTTCTAGCTCCTAGAGGCTGCCTGCGTTCCTTGGCTCCTGGCTCCCTCCTCTATCTTCAAGGCCAGCGGGATAACATCTTCCCATCTTTTCTGAGTCTGACTCTCTTGCCTCCCTCTTATAAAAATGCTTGTAATTCCAAGGGGCCCACCCTGATAATCCAAGATAATCTCCCTATCTCAAGAACCTTAATGTAATCCCCTCTGGAGAGTCCCTTTGGCCATAGACGAGGACATATACATGGGATCCAGGGCTTAGGACATGGCCATCCTCAGGGGGGTCATGATTAGGCCTACTGTACTTCCCTCCCTCCAACTGCTCTGAGCCTCTAGGATATCCCTCCAGTGACAGAAAAGATGTTGACCCACCTCCCTTCCGTAGGCAACGTCTCCATCTGAACCTTCTTGGTGATAGAACAGCTTGTCCACCATGCCTCATCGCTCCTCTAGCTTCAACTAGCCCTCCAGGAGGACCCCCCAACCAGGTTTTTCAAGGAAGTTAACGTCTTTCTCTGAACAAAGCTCCCTGCCCCCCATGTCTGCCTGCAGCCATCCCCTCCCAACTCCTGTCTCTCCTCCACTGATCTCACCCAGCTCTACTGGTCACCCGGGTTCTAAGAGCGTTCCCGTCTGGCCACTCTCTCGAAGGGCTTCACCACAGCACCATTGGCCACTGAGGCCGGACCATTCTTTGTTGTATGAGGCTGTCGCGTGCATTATGAAAGGTTCAGCAGCATCCCCGGCCTCTGCTTCTAGATGCCAGTAGCGGATCCCCCCCCCCCCCAGTTGTGACGGCCAAAAATGTTTCCAGATGGTACCAGACATCAGGGGCAGCGCGGGGGAGCCAAGGGCCCCAGGTCGAGAACCACTGTCTGACAGGAACAGTTCTTGCTAAGGTGGCCAGTGACTTCCCCGGCACTAAATCCGACGGACACTTCTGAGCCCTTCTCTTGTTGGCTGTTCTGGCCTCCCCACCTCTCGGGCTGCAATTCCTGTCACCCTTGCAGGATCACGCTCCCCTCCTGGACCGCTAACGGCTGACGTTCCTCAAAGCTTCCCCCAGGCCCTCTCCACCTCTCGTTCACCTGTCCTCCCTGGGGGCTGCCCTCCACAACCCCGGCCCCAGGGACCCCTGTACACAGGTGACTCAGGCGGTGACACCTCCAAACCTGCTCTCTAAGCTCCGCACCCATGTAGCTAACTGCCCAGTTGACAGGGCCATTGGGGACCTTGCCATCACTCCCAACTCAGCGAGTCCAAAACCAGGATGGGGATCTTGCCCTCCGCCAAGGCCCCGCCCTGCATTCCACTTCTCAGAGATACCTTCCTGACCTGCTGAGAGCGGAACACTGAAGGACTTGTTCTGGCCAATTCCCTCTCCCTTACCTAGGCCGATCAATCTGTTTCCAGAGATCACTCTTGCTCATGCTGAAAGAGGTCACAAACCAGTCCACCTGTCTCCATGTCGCCACCCCACCCTAGCTCAAGCCTCCACTGTCACCGATGTAGAGAACGACTGTAGCCCTCTAACTGGGCTGCGGGTATCCATTCTCCACCAACGCCCCCACCCCTGATCTGTTCGCCAGGCTGCAGCCAAAGTCACCCTTTCAAAACATAAACGAAACTTCTCATTGTCCTTAAAGAGCAAAAGTCTCAGTTTGGTCTACTGGGCCCTATACATCCAAGCTTCTGTCTCCCCCTCCCAGCCCGTGTTTGCTGCACTCCAGGCACGATGACCTTCTTCTAGTTATGCAAACGTGCCATCTTCTCTCCTGCCACAGGGCCTTTGTACATGCTGTTCTGTCCATCTGGTAGGTATTCTCTCCCCTCAATCACAGCTCCACCGTCAGGAAGCCTTCCCTGACTTCTGGCCACATCAGTTCCTCTGACTGTTCCCTTTTCTCCTAGCCTCACTGTCTCTTCATCACCTGAGTCATGATTTTACATTTACTTATCTTATTCTTTGATTCATTGCAGCTTCCCCACAATAAGCTCTATGAGGGCAGGACTGATGTCTGATCTAGCCCATCGCTCTATCTCCAAGGCCAGTTCAATGCTTAGCACAAAGAAGCCCCACAAGAAGGGTTTAATTAATGACTAATGAATGATCTTGTTACTCCCTAGCCCAACTTTCTCTACTGGCCCCACCTTCCTCCATCTCTGTTCAAGCTTGACTCCTGAGAGTCGAGAGTCATCCCTAACAATCCTTCCTCTTCAGATCTTTACAAACTCTCTTTCTCATTTCCACATCCCATCCATTAATAAATCTCAGAGATTCTCCTTCCTAAGTCTCTTGCAAATGTGCCTGCCTCTAGCACCTGAGTTGAAACCAGCATCTTTTCTGACCTGAGCCCCCCACCCAGGCCTCCTACCCATCCCAGTTCTCCATTCTGCAACCTAACCTCCCCATTCTGCAAGGCCTCTGCCTAGCCCGCTTCAGTGGCTTCCCCTGGCCCGCGGGATGCACTTACCCTGACTTATGAAACGTAGCGTGATCTGCCCCTGCCTCCTTCTCTGCTGATTTCTCACCACGCTGACTCGGGCTCATTGCTAGCACCACACCGGACCCGTTGGAGTTTCTCTCGCTCAGCTGCTCTGTGTGCCTACAGCATTCTTCCGTGCCCCGTCCCCCAACTGCTACTCATTCCTCAAGTCTCAAGCTGAAGGAAATCCTGCCCAAGCCCCTCAAGTAGGCCAACGGCAACAATTATAATAGCTGATATTCACCGCATGCTTCCCGAAGGCAGGCACGGATCTAAAAACTTCATAGTATTGACCTATTTCGTTTCCACCATCAACTATGATAATTCTGTTACAGAACAGGCACAGAGAAGTTAAATGATTCATCGAAGGTCACATTTGATAGTAAATAGCAAAGCGGACTGACATAACGAACTTGGGCTCTAGGCCCCAGATCCCCGAGCACCACGAACACCACCATCTCCCTCTGCTCCTAGAGTGTCCTGTCCTCCCCACTTCCGTAGCAATGATCACATGTGCACGTACCTGTCCAGTACCTGTTCTCCCCACCAGACCGTCCACTCCCTGAAAGCAGGGGCCATGTTCTCCGGCACCCAACCCAGCACCCGGCATCACTGCTCTTTGGGCTGAATGCCATGCTCTGCATTCCCACAGCCCCCAGACCCAAGTCACCCACTCCAGAGGAGGGCCCAGGTCAACCCTTTGTAAATGCCACAGAATGGCCCGCCAGACACACACACACACACACACACACACAGGAACATTCACGGGGAAATCGCCCTGAGTTCTTCCCTTCCTGGCTGGCCGGCCATGGGCTCCCTAGGGCCCCACCACTGATTCTGCCGCGCCAGCCAGATGGGCCCCTCAGCATGGCCCTCAGCCACCCAGGGTGGCAAGCCACTCAGCCAGGGCAAGGGGATAGCGAGATCCGTCATCCCAGCATCCCGGAGTGATGGCAGAAAAGCTCTCGGGGCCAGACTGGGCCAGCGTATGGCTCCCCCTGCTGGTCTCCTTCCACGCTCGCTAGCACCCTCTCCCGCGGCGCAGGCCAGGGAACACTCACCAGCCAGGAGAAGCAGCCAGCTGATTTGTCCTGGGTGGAGATCTGCCCCTCATAGGGGCCGAAGATGTGGCCCTTGGGGATGACCTCATTTATGCATCGCACGTCATTCTCCCCACTGGCTTCCTTGACCACCTCCATGCCCTGCGGGATGGTGAGGGCAGCCCTGTCTGGGATGCCCACGGGCACTGGCGTGTCGGACACAAACACTGGGGGACCGTGGTTCGGGCACTCATCCACAAAGTACTCCTGGCAGGACTCGCAGACTGAAGGGACGGAAAGAGCGAGAGAGCCTCAGTTGCTGCAGGGAGGCAGGACGCCCACGGCGGAGGCTGAGGGGCTCCAGGGAGGCCCACCCTGAGGATGGCATCGAGCAGTGAAGAGTACACTGCGTGGTACCCAAGAGTCCCGGCCCTGGCTCCACCCCAGCCAGCCACAGGCCCCCGAGTCTTCAGTGGTAAAAACCCATTACCCTCCCTGGGGGCTCAACGGACAGGCCCGCCAATGCGGAGGAGACCAGGAGCTCCCTTTGTTTTAAGTTTACAGCGCAGCTTTGGAGTCAGATGGGTCTGGGTTGGAACTGCAACTGTGTGCATCTGAGGTCTGTGGGACCCGAGGCAGGGTCCTTAGCCCCCACCAAGCCCCGGTATCCTCACCTGGAAGATGGGGCCAATAAGAGCCACCTCAGTGGTTCAGGGTGAGGGTTAACGGAAGCCTGGACCCGTGTCTGATACATCATAGGCGAGTGCCTATCATTAGTCTTAGGCTGCAAATTCCCTAAGCAGAGGTGGGGTGGGGGAGGGGGGGCGGGAGCAGGGTGAAGGGGTGAAGGTAGGAGAAAGCCAGGAACAGCCCCAGGCTCCACTTACACCAGAAGTCCACTTGCTGGAAGCTTTTGGGCATGATGAGCTCACGCTTTCCCTTCAGTTTCTTGGGCTCCATTTCCATGGTTGAGGGGTCTGGTCTCCTAGAGCTGGCCAGGCCAGGGGCCAGGAAAGGAAGCAAAGAAGCCATCAGAGAGTGGGAGGCTGGTGGACAGAGAAGCTGAGGACCCGGCCAGGAGGCCACGGGGACTCGGGGATGCGGGGCGGGTGGAGGAGTCCCAGCTGGGCTGCCTGCTCAGTGCAGGGGATCGTGAAAAGGTAGGAGTTCTGAGACCTGGGCCTAGGCCTTCTAGGGCCACTGCGTGGGTTCTTCTAGTCTTCTAGAGACTGCGCTCGCTCATGTCTGCTCCCAGGAGCTGCCCAGAGTAGGTGAAGGACGGTGGGCCAGGAGTGGGAACTCTCCCCAGGGCGTCCAACCAACCCAGCCCTGAGATTCCCCACTTCTCCCTCTCCTGCCCCCACACAAGGGCCTCACCAGGGCTGGCCATACTCCTGGTCTCGGAGTGGTGAGCAGACCTCGGTCTTCACCACGGTCACCATATCCCCCACGGCCGCCTTGGTCTGCGCCAGGCACTCCTTCATGTTGTCAGTCATTCTGTCCTGGGGACGCGAAGGCGGGTCCAGCACAGGAAGAGGATCAAAGAGACAGGGGAAGAAGGGTGAGTGTCAGAGAGGGCAAGCGGGGGTCCAGTGGAATCTCGTTACCCTCCCTGCCATCCCCAGAGGAAGCGCTTGAGAACAGAGACAACAAAAACAGCTGTAGCCCGGCCAAGAGGAAATGCCATTTCTATCCCGGGCTGGTCCTGGGGACGACTGGAGCCACCAGCCCCACGGGGTCAGAGGCCGACGCGCAGCTCAGGCCAGGGGGCAAGCCTGGATAGCACAGCCTGGACCCCAAGACCAAAGGGCAAAGGGTATGAGGAATCCACAGGAATCTCCACACAAGAGTCTGCAATGGGGAGCAGGGGAGGGACGACTCAAGTCCAGCTGGGGCCAAGGGGGACTGGCAGATGAAACGGGCCCCTCAGCGCCCCGTCGCGCAGCCCCCTCACCCAGAGGCTGCCAGGGAATGCAGCCAGGCCCGCTTTGCCAGCTCAGGGCAGGTACAGGCGGGGCCTGGGGGTCCTGGTGCGGGTCGGCGGGCCAGCCTTGACTCCAAACCCCACCCGCTCTGTCTAGGGGAGTCTCCCCAGCCCGCCGCTTACCGCCCTCCTCCACCACCGCGCCGGGCTTCAGCCCCTCCCTCGGCACCCCGGGGTCCTCATGCCAAGCCCAGGGACACTCTTCGGGCCAGGGTGGCGCGCGGCTCTGGCTGGGACCGCGCTCGCGGCCCGGGACTGGGCGAACAGCGTGTGTGACTCACTACCCGGGGCCCCGCTGGCCACACCCCTGCTCCTCGGCTAATCAGCCCCCTGCTCCCCACCGGGGCCCCAAAGCCGGCGGCGGCTGGGAGGGGTGCGGGGAAACACGACGGCCTGCCCCCTCCTCGGAGCCGGCGGGGCCGGGGGGCGCGCGGAGGGGGGCGGGGGCTGCCCGGGCGGGCCGAGCCGCCCCGCCCCGGCCCCCCCCGCCCCCGCAGCCCCGCGGAGCTTCCCGCCCGCGTGTCCGGCGGGGAAAGTGTGAGGTCCCGCGGCCGGGCGCAGGGGCGGCGCGGGGGGCCGGGGAGGGCGCGGGCCGCTCTCTCCCTCTCACCAACCTTCCCGGCGGGGAGCTCCCTGCCCTGCCCGGCCCGGCCCTGCCCAGCGCCGCCCCCCGCCCGCCAGGCCCGGCATTCCTTGCGGGGGCATGTGGCTTCTTGCCGGCCCCGGGGGCACGCAGTTGGCTGGCGGCCGGGAGGGGGGCGCGCGGGGAGCGGGAGGGAGAGGGCGCCCGGGAGGGGCGGCGGCTGGGGGCCCGCCCGGGGGGGGAGTGCAGCCCCCCCGAGGGCCGGGGGGCGCCGGGCGGGCGTCTGGGGCGGCGGGGACCACGGGGGATGGGGGCGGGGCCGGGCCGGGCCCGGAGCGGGCGGGCGTGCGGAGCGGGTCGGCGACGTGCGCGGGCGGCCCCCCGCGCTCCCTCCCTGCGGCCGCAGAGGACTCGGCGTGGCTTCGGGGGGGCCTGTGGCGAACGGGGCGACACCACCGATCCCTGCCCGCCGGGCGCGCCGCACGCCGCCCCTTTCCCACCTGCGCGGTCCAGGGTGGGAACCGGGCGCCTGCAGCGGTGGGGGGTGGGAGGGGGCACCGACCTCCTGGCCCACGGAATGGCCCCCAGCGGCCACCGGTCAGGGAACAGGGGTTGAGGTCACCGAGGCAGGAACACAGGGCAGGAAGATGTGGAGGGACTCCCCCAAGGTCACGCAGTCCATTCCTGATGGAATCCAGACTGGAGCCTGGGGCCTGCTCTGAGTAAACTGCAAACAGGAGAACCCCCAGATTCAAGCATTATGTTTCAGGTCTGGTTCACCTCCATGCCACCCTCTCGGCCCAACTTCTTCCAGAAGGATCACCAGGATCACCCTGGGGTGGGATCAGGCCAGGTGGGGACAAGGTCCTATGGATTTGTAAAGGATCATTGAACACTTCTTCCCAGAGGAGCACTTCTCTCTCAGATGGGCAGCATTCACATACAACACATCCTGAGGTAGTTAAGTCTGGTTGTTAGAGGCCTAGGTCCCCAAAGGGGCACTGCCTATGTTCAAATCCCAGTGATTGGCTGTGTGACCCCTGGCAGGTGTTAGGGACTGAAAGTTTGTGTGCTCTCCCACCCCAATTCATATGTTGATGTACTAACCCCTAATGTGACTATATTTGGAGACAGGGCCTGTGAGGAGGTGATAAAGGTTAAATGAGGTCATAAGGGTGGAGCCCTAATCCAAAAGTAAGAGACACCAGAGCACACGTGCTCTCTCTCTCTCTCCACCAGGCTGAGGACGAGACAGGCATCAGTGTGCAAACCAGGAAGAGAACCAGCAATCCGGTTCCTCCCCGGGAACCGAATTGGCTTGCACCTTGTTCTTGGACTTCCAGCCTCCGAAATTGTGAGAAATAAATCTTGTTTAGGCCACCCCATCTATGGCATTTTGTTAGGGCAGCCTGAGCCGACTGAGACAGCGGGTTATCCAGCTTCTCTATGCTCCCATTTGTTCATCTGCAAAATGTGGCCCACGTTAGATTCTATCACAGACATTGCCATATGGAAATGGACGAAGATGAGTTTGGAGGGGTTAGGCACGGTCTCTTGCATATCTGCACATGAAAAAAGCTGATCAGGAAGGTGGGTATGAGTGACCTCATTAAGGGGTGGCTCTGAATTCTCTTCATTGGATTGGATTTGGGTTTTTTTAGTCAGTCATTTGCAGACTCTGGCACTTTATTAGAAACAGACTGCTTGGACCATTTTGCATTTCTCCTGCTCTGGCCCCTCCATCCTTCACCAGCACGCCCTCCCCCTGCCCCCCCCGCCACATCCACCCTACCATGGCACCTGTGAACTTGCTGTGTCCTCTACTCTGGGCACACCTGAAAAACTCCTACGGATCCTTCAGCCCTCACTGTTGTTCCCCACTCCACCCCCACCATAATACCCTCTCCAGCCCCGTGTCCCTTTCCTTATGGCACTTGTCACCCTTAGAATGGTCTTTTGTTAGCATGATTATTTGATCAATACCTGTTTCCCATAATAGATGATAAGTTCCATGAGGGCAGGCACTTTTGCTCACCACTGAATAGCCAGGTGCCTGGTACCAGGGCAGAAGTAGTGAAAGACAAGCAACTCGCCAGGGCATAAACTTTAAGGAGACACCCCCTCTTGGGTTCTGCATCTGCAGGAATGGCACCTGAAAGTGAACGCGTCCTTGAATTTGGCACCTTAGCTGCCTTCTTGCCTCACCCTAGTCTCAGCCTTGCCTAGCACATAGTGCATTCTCAATATTTACCAAATGAATGACCAAATGACCCATGTCGCAATTCACCACCCCCTTTAATAGGTCCTGCTGGCCCCACTGAGAATCTCAACTCTTAAAGAAATCTCAGAAGGGAAGACAGGGTGGGTGGGTTATTGTTTTGAATCCTCTTCTCTTCGGGGTGCTCTCAGTGATCTTGGCCGGTGGGTTGTCCGGTGGGTGGCCTGGTGGGTGAGGCTGGCTTTGAGAGGCAGTGAGGTGCAGCAGAGAGTGTGATGGGTTAGACTCATGAGTCCTGGACCTGAACGTGACAGGAAGTCATAGAGTGTATGCTGTGAGCATGCGCACATCACTTAAACTCGCCAGGCCTTAGTGTCTTCCTTGGTAAAGTGAAAATCGTCATAATTGCCAGGTAATCCCCAGGAGGAATAAATGAGGTAAAGGCTGGGGCGAGGTCTTGGCAAGAGCCAGTGCTGCGGGTCTGTAAAGGATATCAGTATTAAGCTGGCCGCCCAGAGGCAAGGGGTGGGCAGGAAGAAGATGCGGGGGCGGGGGGGGGGGGCACAAAAAGAGGAAGGGAATGAGGGAAAAGAAGTAGTTAGAGAATAAAGGATGGAGGAGAAGAGGGAGAGAAGGGAGGGAGAGCGAAGAAAAGAGACAAGGAGCCACTTTTCTAAGTCTTAAACGGAAAACCATCCCCTCTAAGAAAAGCATTCATTTGTATCTCAAAGTAGAGATGTCTACTGGCCATTTCCTTTCATGTCTTATTTTTCATTTACATTCCACCTTCATCACGTGAAAGAATCGTGATGACTTGAAACACAAACACATAATACTCAACAGAGATTTCATGGAGAGAGATTGATGCCAATTATACCAAGAATCTGTTGTAAGATGGCTAGTGATCTAGCCGCCTGTTCAGTTCTGAGCTTCCTGGCAGCTAGAGCAAAAAGGGAAATACGATGGGTTACAGAGTACTCAGTATTTGACACTTACTTACTGACTGCACAGTTAAGTTCTCTCCATTCTTGGAAGAGTCCAGCTGCCTGGTGAACCAGAACCCAGCCTCACTTGCATGACTGATGGGCTTTACAACTCCCTTCTGCGTCTGTACTGAAGGCTGTGGGGGCAGGGTGGGATGTGGCAGGACTTCCATTTGGGAAGAGAGGGAGAGAGAACACCCCAGGCTAGTGTCCTTCATTGGGTCCATCTCAGCGGGCACGGTAGAGCCTGAGCCAGCTGAAGCTCCAGCAGCTGTTTCTGCAGTCTGCTCTGGACCTGTTCACCCGCTGAGGGGCTTGGGGGAGGGGTGGTCAGCAGGCCTCATGGAGCTCCAAGCTGCTGGCAATGCTCCCTCTCAGCTGGCTCCTCTGAGTCTGCACACGCAGAGATTAGGCATGTTGCAAACCCAGCAATGAGATGCAAACCCAAGAGGAGGGGGCAGAATGCAACTCAGGAGGCAGCAGCTCTGTTTTCACCCTTGGCGGGGTGCCAGGGTCCTGGAATGCCCGGCAGCCAATGTGGCCTGAGGACTGGGAATCCGTGCCCACTTGGTTTCTCTCGCGGCTGGCACCCTGAGAATGTGACGGGTCCGCTCCGGGACCAGCACGGCATCCTGTGTTGTTGCCTCTGATAACCAAGGGACAGTAGATTAGAGGGCTGGCCCAAGTCACACAGGGACCCAGGCTGGGTATCCCAAGCTCTGGGTGTCAGTCCTGGCTGTGCCGTAAGTTTTTTAGGTGACCTCGCGCCAAGTTCCTTCCTGCCTTGCCCTGAGCCTCAGTCTCCCCTTCTTGAAGAATAAAAGGTCCAACACGGTTCTTAACGTAAACCACAGTGGTAATGGAGGAAGAGCATAGAATTATTACAGGGAGTTGTTGAATTAAATGCCCAGCAAGCACTGCCTATAAACAGAATGAATTATATGCCTTTAATTTACATGTAAGACAGATTTGTAAATGTATGTGGATACTTTTAGGATGAACAAATGATACATTTATTTTAAAATGTTACTGAATTCATAGAAGCCGAATGTCACCATGCCTTTGGTTAATCAAATGATACCAGCACAGCAACTTACAAGCTATGTAACCTGGAGAAAATGAGCCACTCCTACCTCAGTTTCCCCATCTGTCCAATGGGACTGAGGTCAGAACCTATCTCATAAGGCTGTTTTACACAGCATAACGCCTGGCGTATAATAAGCACTCCATAAGTATGAGTTCTTATTATCATTCAATTTATTTGTTGTTTTAAAAGTAGAGCAGGCATCAGGTGGGCACATTGATGAAAAAGTTTTGACATTAAAAAGGGGGCCTTTATAAGCAGTTACTACCTTTAGGAGAGAAACACTTTTAAAAAATATGAACTATAAAGATGCTCATCCCAATAGAAAAAAATGGAAAATAATATTAAAAAAGCAATTTATAGAAGAAGACAAATGGCCAATATGCCTTATGGAAAACCACAAAACTTTAATACCCAAATAAATATAGATTAAAATAAACATCATTTTTCCTTTATTAAGTTAGCAAAGATTAAAAAATCTCACTAATTTTGCAGGTTGGCAAAAGTGTGGAGGAACTACTCTACATACCCTCCTGGTTGGAAAAATTAATTGGTACAACCTTTTTGGAGGGCGATTTAGCCACACATATCAAAAGACTTGAAATGAGCAAAACATTCGTAGGAGCAACCCCATATCTAGGAATTTCTCCTAAGGACATAATTAAGTTGTGTGCAAAGATGTACCCCCAAGGCTATCCTCCGCAACACTATTTTTAGTAGCAAACAACAACAACAACAACAACAACAACAAAAACACCAGGGAAAAATGTACACCTTGAAAACAGGAGAGAAGTTCATATAGAGCACACAGTGAAATATTAGACAGCAATTAGCAATGCTTTAGAAGAATATTTATGGACATGGAAACACATGCTCAACACACTGTTAATGAAAAGTGAAAGTCACTAAGTGAAAGAAGATAATTTGAAAGGCTCCCTGCTGTATGATTCCAACTATAGGACATTCTGGAAAAGGCAAGACTATGGAGGCAGTAAAAAGTTCAGTGGTTGACAGGGGTTAGCAGGAGGGAGGGATGAATAGGCAGGAGCACAGAGGATTTGGAGGGCAGTGAAACTACTCTATGTGATAACCATAATGGTGGACACATGTCATCATACGTTTGTCTAAACCCATAGGATGTCCAGCAGCAACAGGGAGCCTTGATGTAAACCACGGACTCCAGGCGATAATGATGTGTTGGTGCAGTCCATCAGTTGTAACCCCCACATCGGGGGCAACAGCGGGTGTGTGGGGACAGGGGGAATGTGAAAACTACACTTTCCCCCTCACGTTACTGTGAATCGAGAACTTCTCTAGAAAGTAAAATCTATTTTTAAAAATGAAAATTGTGAAAAGAAAGATACAAAGTCATCCCATTTTAGAAATATATTCACATATGGATTTGCACACGCAGGTCTGGGAGGATGTATTCTGGGGGATCACTTGCAGTTGGCTGGCACAGTGTGTTAGGAAGAGTTTCTCTTTTCTTCTTTTGGCTTAGGAGGAAAAAAAAGTCACTTAAAAACTCTTTCAAGGAACTCTATCATCATTTAATTTAGAAATTGCTGGAGAAGATAAGGCCTAAGGTTCTGCCATCCTCACACACTTGTGATTGGACGCTGAGACCCAACCAATTGGTTGGGAGGACGGACTCCAAATTAGAGACTGAATACCAAGCCCATTTGATGAATGAATGCAAACTGACTGATGGATCTGTAAGGGCCCTGATATTTCTACCACGAAAGACTTCTGTTTTTACTTTGCTTTGTGATTCCCATTTTGAAAGATTTTGTCTACCGGAAAGACTGTATACGTTGTATAATCATTCATTCGTTTTCGGGGCGCCTGGGTGGCTCAGTCAGTTACGCGTCCAACTCTTGGTTTCGGCTCGGGTCACGATCTCAGGGTCATGAGATCCAGCCCCGCGTCGGGCTCTGTGCTTAGTGGGGAATCTGCTTAAGACTGTCTCTCCCTCTCCTTCTGCCCCTCCCTCTGCATACTCTCTCTCTCTCTCTGTCTCTAAAATAAATAAATCTAAAAAAAAGAATTCATTCCTTTTCCTAGCTTTTCCTATACACACTGGTATGTGATAACCAGGGTTAACACACTGGTTAGTTGCTATCATCCTAAGCAAAAGCAAAGAGATCTGGCATGCTCATTCATTTGTCCTGCTGATTACAGGGAACTGTACAATGTTCATTAAGCTTCTTTATGTTTACAAAATAGTTCGGTGGGTCGATTACTATGCAGCTATGAGACTAAACAAACCACAACTACATGCTACAGTATGTAGTCGCAACGCTGAGAAATGAGACCCCAAAGAGTACATACAGTATAATTCCATTTATATAAAGTTTCAAAAAAAAAAATGGGCAAAACCCGGTGTTAGAAGTGTTTGCGGAAAGAACTGGGAAGAACTAGAAAGGGATAAGCAAGGGGCTTGTCAGATGCTGGTCATGCTCTATTTCTTGATCTTGGTGCTGGTCCACTGGGTGTGTTAAGTTTGTGAAAATATATTGAGCCGTGCTTTTATAATATGTGCATTTTTCTATATGTATTTATACGTTAGTAGAAACAAAGGAAAAATATCTGCAGGGGCCCTAAGGGCCAAGAGGTCCCATGGGGGAAACTCTGACCCAGCGCAGCCCCTGATTTCACAATTGGAGAACTGGGGTCCAGCCAGTGAGGCTCCTGATTGGGTTTCAGGCCTTCATCTGCAGAGCAGTTTCCAGCCAGCACAGCTGGCTTGGGGGCGGGGGTGGGGGGTGGGGGGAGGGGGGGCAGGAGAACACATTCTCCCATGGTGGTCCCTCCTACAGAACCTTTTAAAGGTAATAGGTTGACTCCATCATTGATAAGATTTTGATAAAAAGAGAGGTTGGGAGAGGTTCCTGAGTCAAACACAGAAGGTGGTCAAGGGTGGCACCTTTTTTTTATGTGTTTGATTCTCAGGGAGACACTGCTGGTGGCTTACCTGGATCCCATGCCCCCATTCCTCCCCACTAATAGAACTGGACATTGTTCAGGTGCGACACCTCCCTCCCAGGACCTCCTGAGATTCAGGAGAATCTGAGCCTACCCTCAGCTGCAGGTGTGGGCTCCGATTAATCTAAGCCAATTACGGTGATACCACCCCCCTCCCCAGTTA
This sequence comes from Mirounga leonina, assembly GCF_011800145.1. Classification (NCBI taxonomy): domain Eukaryota; kingdom Metazoa; phylum Chordata; class Mammalia; order Carnivora; family Phocidae; genus Mirounga; species Mirounga leonina. The sequence continues at coordinate 22,418,022 of NW_023270418.1, read as the reverse complement.
TTAGATCATGAACCTGGCCTTTCATTCATCAGCACCTGACATTCCCCCAAGGTCGGACACCTGACCTACTTAGGCCCATCCAAGGGAAGAAAAGGGCTTCTATTTCATGACTTGAACAAGAAAGCATGTGGCCTCTGTTACAAATAGCAGGCACGTTGTGCAAAGGGCTTTGGCGGGAAGCAGCCTCAGGATGAAGCTAGTACAGCAGAGCAGAGGGAAGGTGTGGTATGTATAAGAAGTAATATATTTGTTCTTTGTCCCCAGTGCCTGGCAGAGAGCACCTAAAACCCTTGGAATTTCCCAAGTGATAGGAGTGTCTTTTGTTATTCATAAGGAGCCCCTTTCTAGCTCACCTGAGTCTATGCTAATAAGTGACTAAGGGTGGGGCCCCTACAGAGCCTCCAGATGGGGCTGGTCACGGTCACCCCAACCTGAGAACCAGAACCTAGATTAGAAAGTTAGAACCTCCAGCCCCACCCACTGACCTCCTGGGAGGGGAGGGGGCCTGGAGATGGAGGTCTACAAAAATCCTTTGGTTTTTATTTTTTTTATTTTTATTTATTTATTTATTTATTTTTAAAGATTTTATTTATTTATTTGAGAGAGAGAGAATGAGAGACAGAGAGCATGAGAGGGAGGAGGGTCAGAGGGAGAAGCAGACTCCCTGCTCAGCGGGAGGCCTGCTTCTCCCTCTCCCACTCCTCCTGCTTGTGTTCCTGCTTTCGCTATGTCTCTCTCTGTCAAATAAATAAATAAAATCTTAAAAAAAATAAAATAAAATAAACTGAAGTATAATGGACATAGACAGTATATTCGTTTCGGGTGTCCCGCGTAACGATTTGATATCTGTATATATTGCGAGATGATCACAGGAAGTCGAGTTAACATCTATCATGGTTACGGAATTCGTTTTCCTGTGATGAAAACACTTAAGACCTACTCTCTTAGCAACTTTCAAATATGCAACACAGTGTTCTTAACTACAGCCACCATTACACATTACATCCCCAGCACTTCTTTATTTTATAAATAAGCTAGTCATAAAATAAACTAGAAGTTTGTACCTTCTGTCTCCCTTCCACCCATTTCACCTCACCACTCCCCCCACCCCCGTCTGGCAACCAGCAGTCTGTTCTCTGTATCTATGAGCTTGGTTTTGTTTCGTTCTGATTCCATATCTAAATGAGATCCTTCGGTATTTGTCTTTGTCTGACTTACTTGACTTAGCATAATGCCCTCAGGGTCCATCCATGGTGTCACCAATGGCAAGATTTCATTCTTTCAGATGGATAAATAAGATTCCATTGTATGTCTCTACCACATCTTCTTTATCCACTCGTCTGTCGATGGGCACTTGGGTTGTTCCCAAGCCTTGGCTCTTGCAAATTGTGCTGCCGTGAACATGGGGGTGCAGATATCTTTTCCAATCGGTGTTTTCATTTTCTTTGGGTAAATACCCAGAAGTGGAATTGCTGGATCATAGGGTATTTCTATTTTTAATTTTTCTGACGAACCTTCATATCATCCTCCACAGTGGCTGCACCAATTTCAATTCCCAAAGCAGTGCATGAGGGGTCCCTCTCCTTCACCTCCTGGCCAACGCTCGCTCTCTCTCGCCTTCCTGATGACGGCCATTCTGCCAAGTGTCGGGATATCTCATTGTGGTTGTGATTTGCATTTCCCCGATGATGAATGATGATGACTCATGTACCTGTTGGCCCGTGCCTCTTCTGTGGAAAAAGGTCTATTCACATCCTCTGCCCATTTTTTAATCGGATTGTTTGGTTTTTGGTTTTTTTTTTTTTGCCGTTGAATCGTAGGAGTTCTTCACATCTTTTGGAAATGAATTCCTTTCTCTGATAGATGATTTGCAAATATTTTCTCTCATTCAGTAAGCTGCCTCAAAAATTCTTGAGCAACATTCAGAGTGCTTCCTGGGTGGTGAACAGGGGGTGGTGCTGGGAGGGTTAGGGTACCCTTTATCATTAGCCAGTGATTAGTCCATAAAGCACTTTCCTCTGTTCTGTAGTCATTCTGGCAAATCATAGAACCTGAGGAGGAGGTGGTGGAAACCCCTGACTTATGTTGGTCAGAAACACGGGTGTCCCAGGACTCGCAGCTGGTGTCTGAAGTGGGGACCATCTTGTGGGACTGAGCCTTCCATCTGGGGGATTGGTGCTCACTCTGGGTCGTGAGGTTTAGAACCGAAGGGAGTCATTGGGCACCTAGTCGGTGTCAGAGAATCAGAGAATTGGTTGGTGTTGGACAACGCCTCAGAGACCGGGACTTGGACTGACAATGGAATCGACTGCTTCTGGAACCTGCCCTACTTCTGCATTTCCTGTTAGGCCCCTGTGTCACTCAAGCCCCTCTAGGACAGGCCTCTACTCGACGCAGCCATCACCGTCCGCACCACAGGGACAGGCCCCCACCGCCCTGCTCTGGCTGGGGTCCAGAACTCTGGCTGCACCTCTGTGAAGAGTCGGCCTCCATGTTGCCTCGGCCTCCAAAGGGGCAGATCAGGAGGGCCTGTGGCATCTCACCCCAGTCACGGCTCTCCCCTAAGCCCACGGCCTGACCTGAAGCTCTAACCGGAGCCCTCCCTCCCCCCGCCCCCTCTCTCTCACCGCACGGCTGGTGGGAGCAGAAGCTGGTGTATTTATGGAGCGCAGTAGAAGCCTGGGAACCTTTTAAAAGATGCACATAATCTTCTGTCCTCCAATTTCACTTCTAGGAATTTCACTGAGACACATCATGTGTAAGCGTGTTCACTGCAGCACTGTCTAGAATAGCAAAAGACTGGAAATAACCAACGAGTCCAATCAAATGGGCCCCTGCTCCACACCCTCCTCGGAGCCCCAACGCGTGCCCAGCACCCAGCACAGCTCTCCAGAGCGCCCTCGTTCCTACCGCTGTGCCCCTTGCTCCCACCACGGCCAGAGGGGCTGCCCTGCTCAGCCCACCGCGGGGCATGGCTCCCGGCTGGTGCCTTTTCCCTCTGCCAGGAAGCCTCCTCCCCCAGATACCCACAGGGCTCTCTCCCTCACTCCCTTCAGGCCTTTACCCCCTGTCACACCCTCTGCCCCCTGATAGAACTGCAATCCCCCCCTGACAAGTCCTATCCCGCTTTCCTTGCTTTAGTTTTCTCCTGCGCTCGACTCACACCAGCAAATGTACATAGCACTCATCTGCAGTCTTTGCTGCCTGTCTCCCCAACCAGAATGTAAAGGCCAGGAAGGCAGAGATGTTTATCCTCCGTTGATTGCTGTATCCCCTGCAAGTAGGACGGTGCCTGGTGCAAAGTGAGCGCACGATAAACATTTGTTGAATGGACTACATAATCGGTGGTGAAAACAAAACCAAGGTAAAGCCTGTTTGCATAATGAGAGAGGCCGCAACGAGTGGTCGTTGACAGCATAGGTCCTGGCGCCCGGCTGCCGAGGTTCAACTCCCAAGTGCTTCCCTTAACACTGTGTGATGTTGGGGGGGTTCCTTAGCCTCTCTGTGCTTGGGGGATATGAATAGCACCTACTTGGTAAGGCTCTTTGGAGGAGTAAATGAATTAATATTTGCAGTATACTTAGAATGGCATCTGACACAAAAGCGAGTAAGCTGTATAAATGTTATATAAAATAAACATGCCCTATTTTAATAAAACAGAAAGGACATACACCTGTATACGTGCTCATGTCTGCACGGAAGAGCTCTGAGCTGTGACAGCTGCTAGGGCTGAGGCCTAGTGGAGGAAAGAGCCTTACTTCTTACCGAGTTTTCCACCAGATGCGTGCATTTCTGATTGAAAAAACAGATTAGTAATGCCTCTGAGTTATTGATTACGGAGGAAGAAGTTTATTACGCTTTTCTATCTTTTTTGCAAAACAGCAAATTTTAAAAGGCATCTTAGTATTCATGGTTAAAAAAATAAGCTGCAGGCTGCCCTGCCACCTCCCAGGCAGGGACCAGAACGGGGGAAGGCATCTGCTGATGGAGGAGGGTGGAAAGAGGGGGCTCCTCCCTACCACCTGCTGGCCCCCTGGAAGGGGACTCTGAAGTCCACACCAATTCCCCAAGGCCGACCTGGCTCCAAGATCCCAAGTACCAAGTTGAGCACAGACACATAAGGCTTGGGGGAGAAGGAGGGGTGCCTGTGGAGGGTCGGGGTCCGGCTGCCCCAGTGTAGGGTCTCTGGGCTGGGGCTGCCAGGGCCTCGGGGAGGTCACACTTGCCAATGATGCCATGGGAGGGTAGGAGGTCATGCGTGAAAGAGGCCTGGATGTGTAGATTCATTTAAGGGTGGTCAGGGCCATACCGCGCTGATGGCTCGCCCGGGGTGGCAGATCCTGGAGACCCCCAGGGCCTCTAGTTTGGTCAGCTCCTCAGGTCCCCTCCCCCGTGATGCTAATGAGGAAGGCAAGGCAGGGAGTTGAGCCATCTGCACCCAAGTCCCTCTGGCTTTTAAGGAGTAGGCCTGGGGAAAGTGAGCTTTCGCATCCCACCGCCACCTCTAGGCTGTCGGAGCTGAAAGCCTGCCCCCAGACCACTGGATCCAAGGGCCTCCTTTCTTGGCTAGGAGACGGAGGCCCAGAGTGGGAGTGACTTGCTCAAGGCCTCCCAGAGGAAGGTGGTGGGAGATAGGAACCCACCGCCATGGTCTGTGCTGGGCAGCCGCCCCTCACCCAGCCCTCCTTTCTCCGGCCCCTGTCCAGGGTGTCCTGCACATTCTCAAACTTACACTTCCCCTGCCCCAAGGAGCTGAAGCCTCCATTTAGCAAGGTGGGGCCCTGGGGAAACCCCACATGGTGTTTTGGCTCCAAGGAAAGGGTCCCACTGCACCGTGAGACCAGAGGGGAAGGCCTGGGGAGGGAGTCGCTGTGGGGCCGTGGTGGGGGGGTGCCCAGTGGGCCTGGCACCCTGCCTTTACCTCTCCTGCAGTCTATTCCTCCTCCTCCTCCCCCCTCACTGCTCTTTCCCGTCCCTGCCCTTCTCCCTGGCTGTTTATTCTATTCGTCCAGTCTTGCCCAGAATCTCAAAATTAAAAGAAACCTCAAAAGTCACCCAAATCCTGGCTTCTCAATGTGTGGTCTGCAGACCAGCAGTAGGGGCATCGCCCGGGCGCTTATTAGAAAGGCAGAGTCCGGGGCGCCTGGGTGACTCAGTTGGTTAAGCAACTGCCTTCGGCTCAGGCCATGATCCTGGAGTCCCGGGATTGAGTCCCACATCAGGCTCCCTGCTCAGCTGGGGGTCTGCTTCTCCCTCTGACCCTCTTCCCTTTCGTGCTCTCTGTCTCTCATTCTCTCTCTCTCAAATAAATAAATAAAATAAAATTAAAAAAAAAAAAGAAAGGCAGAGTCCCCTGCTCCACCTCAGACCTCCCGCACCAGAGATTGCCCCGGGTGATGGGCATGCGCAGAAGAGCTGGGAAGCACCCACGGCAACTGCAAGGTGCTCAAAGCCATGGCACCTGTCATCACCAAGTGTGATGAATACCTCCCATGGGAGCTCACTATCAGCAGCCAGGCCACCACCCCATCTTTGGAAAAGTAAGGGGTGTGTGTGTGTGTGTGTGTGTGTGTGTGTGAGATGGGTGAGGCAGTCTGCCAAGGGTCCTGCGTGTCCCTGCTGAGTATGTGAACTGTTAAGGCCTCACCATCCTCTGACGCTGAGCCACGGCGGTAGCTAGTCACGTAGGTAATTAAGTAGGTCAAAGCGACCGCAGCGTGGTGCTCAGGCCCAGAGAAAGGGAACCAGTTTGTTCACTGCTGGCTACCCGAGGTGCCGGGCCCTTAGCTCCGAGTTCTTCCGGCACTAATCCACTGTCCACACAGTCACTGTCTGGGTCCACTGTGTCACCCCAGGGGACTTGGGGTGCAGTAACCAGTGCCCCCATGTAATGATCTTACTGTTTACTCACTGGAGTCAATTGTCCTGCTGATCCGTAAAGTCTTGGCCATAAGATTGGGGTTCTTCCCTAACTCTATGTGTGCGTGTATAGCCATGTCTATTTGTCTCTCCGTGTGTCCTCAGTGGCCATTCACTAAGGTCTTCATGGAAAGGCTCATACGAAGACCTTGATTTGAAGGCATTCACAGGGAACCTGGCCTCGCCTGCGCGTCCACTTCATGCCAACCCTTGCGCCCAGGTGTTCCACTTTTTCATTATGTCCCCTAATCCTCCCCACAACCCTGCAGGGTGGATTACAGCCCCTTTTTACAGCTGCTGAAATTGGAGCTCTACCTGTAGTTCGTCTAGCTCGGTCTCAAAACAGTAACAAACATAAATTATCTGGACACGGGCAGTAAAGAAGCGAAGAATGAGATGATTTTGGGGAATGATACCTGTGAATGCAAGGTGATGTGCTCACTGATGATTAGAATTACTGTTTGTCAAGCTGGCCCTAACAAATGGGTGTCCCGGGGCTCCCCGAGCTAAGCTAGCAAGCTCCATACTGAGCAGGCACTGCAGAACCATGACACTCCCTCAGACAGGTGAAGCCGGCGAGGGTGCAAGACCTTTATCCCAGGCCTCCAGGAAGGAGGTACGAGGGCCACAGTGCAGCTGATGCGAGGCTCTGTGCCAGGTGCTCGACACGCGCTGTGGAGGATATCCTTTCATTCACTCTTGACTTTCTTGCATACCAGGCACTGTCCTAGGTGCTAGGAACCCCAGGGTGAACTAGGTCCTCGCCCTCATGAGGCTTGCAGCCTGGGTAGAATGTCTGTAGGTTTTCCTGCTAGTATCCATTCCCCCTTCTGGCACCAAGGAGCCTGGTGTCCTTGGAGAGGACATTGGTTGGTTCTATCCATTCTGGGATAGGACCAACCAGTCGGCACTCAAATCTGCAAGTCCTAGTGAATGGTGCAGGGAAGGGTAAAGGGCCCAGCCAATCATGAGTGGCAATTTGGGGGCTTTGGAGGAATCTGCTGGGAAGAGGGCGTGCTGAAAGGATGGAATGTTACTATGGATCTGCTTGCAGCCAGCCAACGTGGCACCACAGACACTAGCCTGCCTATGAATGGAGTCAGTACACAAGAGTAAGATGAATAGACCAAGTCCTGAGGACACTGTGTGAGCCCTGGATCCAACTGTTCCTGAAGCTGTATGTGATCCTGGACTTTGCATAAATTCCATGTTTGCCTAATCCTGATTGACTTGAGTGTCTGTCTTACTGTCTTTAGTCCTTTCAAAAACCTAGTGAGTACAGTTTTACCTTACTTGTTTTTCAGACAGGAAATAGAGGCTCAGAGAAGACAAGTGCCTGGAACAAGGCTGCACAGCAGCTGTCTGGAATCTATCCAAGTCAAAGCCCATGGTTTTTCCACTACTCCCAGGTGGCAATCTCACATGGGGGGTGACAAACTACAATCAGGGGATGGGGTATGGGGCTTCATGTCAGGTAGTGAAGGACTTCCCGAGAGAGGTGGCCCGCGGGGGGATAATTAGAACCTGCTCCAACCAGAGACAGGCTGTAGAAAGGCGGCAGAAGAAAGGATCCACAGGTTACAAACTGGTGGCTGATTTTTGGTTTTGGTTTTGGTTTCCAATTTTTATTCTTGCTTTAGTTGCCAACTCTGAGGAAACAGACGATTTCAGGTAAAAAAAAAAAAAAACAACCCACGTTCAGCTTTTCTGGAAAATCGGAAACATTGGCAACAGGAGGCAGGTGGCCCCCCATGGCCACAGTCTGCCAGAACTGGGGGGCGGGGGGCTGCTGCTCAAACGGGCAAGGCGATAACTCTCCAGATCTCCAGCCGACTTGTGCCACTCGGGTGCGTTCCCTGCCCGGCCCGGCATCTGAGTTCACCATGCTAAGCACACGCTATTCTCTGGGAACCCGGCCTCAGGCAAGATGGGGTGTTGGGGTGGGACCTCACCAGCCTCCCAGCCTCTGTCCACTCTGGCTGCTCCCAATTCCCCCAGGGCCAGGACGGTCCCTGGTACCCAGCACGGGCTCAACACACACTTGGTGAGTGGACAAAGCAGATGAGAGGGTGAGAGCCGCCCTGTCAATGCACTCCACAGGGCCACGTGCTGCAGAACTCGGGGCTCTGGGGTGAGATGGCTCGGTGTGGACGCTTACTACCACTTACAACTGTGTCATCAGGGGCGGCGAGTTCTTTTCCTTTCTGTGCCTTCAGTTACCCCTCTATAAAATGGGAATAACAAGAGTCACATAGGGTTCTGTGAGCAAAGGGGTAGCTGTCAGTAAGTAACTATTGGCCTGACCTCTTCCACTGATCACACAGACTTTAGACAAATTCCTTCCCCCCGTCCGAGCCGCAGTTCATCCAAGGAGCTTGGGTTTGATTTTGTCAGGACCTGCCAGCTTGGGCACTGGGTCACTGTGAAAATTCAGCATTCGGGCAAACTCCTGGCGCTGGGCACGCAGAAGCACCCGAGGCCACAGGGGTCTCTCTGTGAACCGCTTCACCACCGAGCTCGAAACAGACCCTGGGGGCCATCAGGCCCCATGTAATGCCAAGTTCCTTTAGAGTTAGCCCAAGTTCCAGCTCCGGGGCCTGCTGTGGCTCATTTACTCCCAATCGTGATAACCCAAAGGTCCAGGGACACGGCTGGAAGGAGCTAGCCCTCGGGGGCCCTTCGTGGGGTCCCTGGGTGTCCTGTCCTCACTTCGGCGAGCACGCAAGCGGGGCCCCCCACGGCCGTTTCACCGTGGCTGGCGCCGGGGCATCCAGCTGGCAGAGCCCCTGCCATTTCTCTCACACACCCCCGGATGGGAAATGATTCATGAAAACCAAGAAGGTAAAATTAGCCCAAAGGCTGCCGAGTAATTTATGCAGCCAACAGGCCCAGGAGGGAGGGAAGGCCCACGCTGCCAGCTCAGTGTGGCCTCCCGGGGGCTGGCAGAGGCCGGCCTGGCCATCGGGAACCTGTTTCTGGGGTCTCCTATTTCGGGACTCAGCCTCCAGGGCTGTTGGCAAGGCTTCCAGAATGGTCCCTGACCCCCGCCCCACCACACTCAGCAGACCCATGCCTGCCACCGGCTAAGCGTCAGGGGGTTGCTGGGGAGAAGCTCAAGCATTCCATCTTCATCTCAATCTCAGGAGGACAGTTTCACCCTCCCTATTTCCCAGGTGAGAAACGAAGGTGCTGAGAGGTCAGGTAGACAGCCAAAGATTGGGGCAAAGCCAGAATTCCAACCCAGATCTCATGCATGCCAAAGGATGTACTTCCCCCCCGCCCCCACGCTGGCTGTTATCTGCTGAACTTCAAGTTCTCAGGGTGGGCCAAGGGCAGCGGACCCAATGGGGATTCCCTGGCAAGTCCTCAGACATGCTTTTCACCGTCTCAGGACTAGTCAACTCCAGAACCAGGCCCCGTTGTCCCAGCTTGGCTAGGTGGAGGATCCCCAATATCCTAGTATCTAAAAAAGGGGTTGAGAAAATGGGGCATAAATCATACCCCTTAATGGAGGTACAGAACAGTGGATATCAGTAAGCCCCGTGGTCTCACTTTCCCAGGCTGTATACCAAGCTCAGAGAGAGGAAGGGGCTAACTTAAGGCCACACAGCAAACCTCCGGCAGAGCATGGGATGGAACTGCATCTCCCGAGTCCAGCTACAGGGAGCCTGCCGTCAAAACTATTTATAAAGACAGCAAATCTGAGTGGGAGAGGGTTCCCCATCTGAGGGGACAACTGAGTCATCCCAGAGACCTCCCAGGGCGCCCTCATCTGGTTATGTCTGATATCCGCCCGCACTTTTGGAACCCACAGGGGACACGTGAGCACCTGGAGGAGGGGGATCCTCAGAAGGCAATAGTGGGAAGAAGAGCGGAATCCCAGTCTAGGCCTGTGGGAACCTGCAAGTCCCCTCACCTCCTGAGCCTGGGTGAGAAACAGACTCGGGAAATTGACAAGAAAACGCATATGTGTGTGAATCACCCCGTAACCGTGAGTGTTCAATAGGAATGCCAGGGTCCCTCACGAACGCGGTCACAGTGCTCACCCTCAGCCCCTCTGGCCCCTGGCTTGGCCCAGAGGAAGCCCAAGGCCAGCCGTGGGCGACATCCCACAGCCACCCACGCAGGAAGAACTCACCTCCGTGCCCCGGGCAGGCAGCTGAGTGCCAGTACGGCAGCTCGGAGCAGTACCCCTCACTCGTGGGACATGGTTCAGAGCGGCTCAGCGGCCCTGTCTCCCCAGAGGGACCGGAGCTTGCCATGGCCCCAGCCCTGAGCTCGTCGGCACTTTCAAATATCAACACACTAAGCGGACCCTTCCCATCAGTGCTGGGGGAAAGGTGGCTTGGTATTCACTTCACTGACATCCAGAAAGACGAGTTGCTTATTCATTCGATACGTGTATACCAAGCACCTGCCGTGCATCAGGCACCACCAGGAAGAAGACAGGTGTGTTTTGCCCTGGGGGGCGGTCCTCCTGGCCCTAAGAAGCGTTGGAGTGGTTCACACATAACCTCTGGGGCCACGCTGCTGGGATTCAAATCCCAGTGTCACCCCCATGGGACTCGGGGGAGTCACTTAGCCTGTCTGTGCCTCAGTTTCCTCAGCTGTAAATGGAGAATAATAATGGCATCCACCTCGTGAGGTTATTCTGAAGATTAAGTGAAGTGTTACGGGTCAAGACTTAGAATAGCACCAGGTACATACTAAGTGCTCAATTAATACGAAGTTATTATTGACCCAGGACCCAAGCCCACATCCCTCTGACCCCAACAGCCATGCTCGTAAATCAGAGCTGGGCCAGCTCAAGGTCTTTGGTGTGACCCAACGGCAGGACTGGTAAGGGCTCTACATCTAGAATCAGGAGGTGGGGGTTCAAGCTTCCCCTCTGCCAACTGCCAGCTCAGAGCAGCCCCTGCACTTCTCTGAGCCTTGCTCTCTCCAGTCCTAAAAAGGGCCCAAGGATGGCTGCGCTCCTGTTTCCCTGGGAGGAGCACCCCGAGTCCCGAGGGTCGCTGCAGCCCCCTGCCCACACCACAGGACGGGCTCAGAGAGCAAGCCCTCTCCCCAGCAGGGCAGACGGCTGCAGCTGAAGCAGCCACACTCTGTCCCCACCTTACCTCGGGCCCCTGAGAGGGTTTGTGGCCGGTGCTGGGGAAGGGCTGGGCCCCGGGCCAGCTACGGTGCTTCTCGCTTCTCAGGAAATAATCCCAACCCTCTGAGCTCACTGACCGCACAGGACGCCGACCAGAGGGCAAGCGGTCACGCAGGGCTGCCCGGCGGGGCACCTTCTGCCAACACCATCACATTTGGTGGCCTTATGAAAAGGAGCTGGACGCGAAGCCAGACTGCCTGGGTATATTCCCAATGCCACTGGCAGCTAACTGCTGAGCTCTGGGCGAGTCACTTAACCGCTCGGAGCCTCAGTGTCTGCATCTGTGAAATGGTCTCGGCCGGGCTGCCTATGCCAAGCTGGTGGGATGGTGGCAGGAGAGGTGGTGTAGAACCTGGAGGGTGGGGAGGAGGGGAGGAAAGAGCAAAAGGGCCACCCTTTCCAGCACTAACTATACAATCACTGGCAAAGATTCACCCCCCCCCACCCCCTCCCCGAGCAGAGAGGCAAACCCAAGCCTGGACCAGCCAGTGTGGCCCAAAGGGGCCCCAGGGCTCTCCGGGGAGAGGATGGCCCCAAGCTGCTTTCTTCTCCTGCCCACCTGCAGGCCAAGGGAGATCAAATCCCCGGCCACAACGGGTCCCATTGAGAGCCGGCAAATCTGCCCGAGGTGTGGGGTTACGTTACCAGGCTCCCGGCCACCACCGCCGAGCGAGGGGTCAGGCTGACCTCCTTCCCTCCCTGTAGGCTCCAGTCCAGAACCTGCAGGGCCAAGCTGGGAAGTATTCCGATCACCCGCCGCATCCCAGGCAGCAGCCTCCTCTGGGAAATCAGTGAGTGGACGGTGGGATGAAACCGCTGTGGCGGCTTGAGCCATCGCAGGCTGCCTGCCGGGGACACAGGGCCCCTGCCCACAGAGTGGGGTGTGGAGCTAATACAGAGGAGAGGCCCCAGGATAGACTATTACTGGGATTTGACTGAGTGCCTGGCACAGCATTCTGCACTTTACACGTGTTTCCTTCCTCGGTCCTGTGACCGAGATGCTATTGTCCTATTCTATGGAGGATGCAACTGAGGCACCCAGAGGTAGAAGTTAAGGAGATTTCCCAGAAACACCAGGATTTGAGTCAAGAACCAAGTGACCCCAAAGTCCACTTACCACAACAGCCACCCAAGAGATGGGTCACTCAAGAACATGCCCTTTGAGTGAGGGTAGAAACACCCAAGTGTGAAGGAGAAAAGTTTCCAGGGGCCATGGCTACTATTTCTAGCTCCCTGGGGACTGCCTGGGGACAGGGGAGCAGCCTTTCTCTCTGGCTCTAAAGAAGAGACCCAGGAATAGTATGGGCCCTACAGGGAGACATTTGGTTCATGCAAAGAAAGTCTCTGTGGACGGCTTTGAAATATTGTGCAATCATTTTTAAAAAATCCAACAGGCTCCCATGGCCAGCAGTAGCTACTCTAGGTAGGCCCAGGGAGGCACAAGAATAAAATCAGAATTAACCTAAATGTCCACCAGTAGGATAATGGCTAAATCTACTGTGTAGCAGAAAGAAAGAGAAAGAGAGAGAGAGAGAAAGAAAGAGAAAGAAAAAGAATTATGATAGCTTGCTATGTAAAACCATGACTAGATTCCCTAGATCTGATCTTAAGTGAGAAAAGCATTTACAGAATGATCTGTAACCATTTGTTTAAACACACAGACACATGCATGCATGTTGTAATGGCACATCTTCCTATAGGTTCTGCGAGTGGATGTATAGAGAGATTTCTAGACGGCTATATACCAAAGTAATAACAGTGATGATTAACCCTGCAGAGGAGGCTGGAAGATTGTGGTTAGGAAGAAAGATAATATTTAGCTTTTTAAATAATATTTGACTTTAGTACAACAAAAACGTATTTGTATATTCCTTACATAATTAAAAAACTTAGTAATACAGCATAAAAAAAGACACAGTGGGCTGCCTTGGAACCAGTGAGCTACCGGTCCCTGGAGGTATGCAAGCATCTGCACTGGGGTGGAAGGATTCGAAAGAATTTGCAGAACACAAAGCTAGTGGGTTAGCTGGCCCTTCTGAGCCTCAGAGCCTTATCCTGGGAGTAGGAGCAAAGCCTGTATTCTGCCTGCATCTAGAGTGGCTTTAAGGAAGCACAGAGCATCAGGCCCTGGAGCAGGGAGAGGCTGCGGGCCCTCACTATGACTAGCGCAAGGACGCACAGGCCAGTCTCTCCCTCTCCCCTGCCCCCCAAGGACCCCCAGTCCCAACCCTTCAGTCCCAGCAACCCCCAGCCCCTGGCCAGCAGGCCTGGTATTAGCCTCATGCTCCCAGGGTCCGGGCCATGTCTCTGGGAGGACCTCACATTGGGGACAAGAGCTCAGGAAGGCGAAGAGATGCTCACAAGGCTGATTGTACCTGTGACACTGAGCCTAAACTGTGGCCATGGCCACACAGTGAACCCCAGTCCCCAACAGGCTGAGCCCCAGCCCCAGCCATAGCCCTGGCCCCTGACAGGCTAACGAGCAAAGGTTGATGAAACCCTTACCTTACCTGGCAAGACAGCAACGGGGTCAAGAAAAGAGCCGAGAGATACGGGGTTGAGTCCCAACATCTGCCCCTGACTTCTCATAAGACCTGGACAAAGTCACTGAACCCTGCGGTACCTCAACCCTCTCATCTGCAAAATGGGCGGATAGTACCTAACTCCCAAGCCTGCTGTGTCGTACAATGAGGTAATTGTCCACATAGCCTCTTTGTGGACTCCCACAAAAAATGTGAGGCCCCCATCCACACCATGGACACTGGGTGCTGAGAAAAGGAGGTGGCCACAACTGAGCCCCAAAGGCAGCTAGACTTGCTGCAAGTCCGGGAGCCCAGGGGCAGCCGGAAAGGGGCCCGTTTCTGGCCCCAGGCAGGGACCAGGGAACAGCAAGCAGAGGGCTTCTCCAGACAGACAAGGACGCACAGGAGGAGACAGGACTGAGTCCGAAAGAGCAGGGGAGCCTTTCCTGGCCACCGTCCTGGGCCGAGGGCCAGGGTGCTCAGGGAGGGCAGGGAGCCACTAGCAGGTGCCAAGGAAGAGTACAGTTTCTACCTGAAACTGGGGGCAGGGACCTTGGGAGCCGGGCCAGAGAGTCCTTGCCTCACTGGTAGCCAGGAGCTGGGGCAGAGACAGGTTACAGATCCACCAAGGGGAATCAGGAGGAGGAAGAGCAATGTTCAGTCACAGAGAAGCCATGAGCCAAAGGACCGGAGCTGCCCCAGTCTGGGACAGAAGTGGCACCGGGCCACACAGAACAGGCTCGGGGTGTCCTGTGGGGAGAGGGGCCCCTGAGAAGCAAGGAGGTTCCACCTGGTGCTCACAGGGAAAAGCACCCGCTCTGGGGAAGGGCAGACAGCAGCACGAAGCCTGAGGTAGGAGGCTTAATGGCTCCAGGGCCACCCGACCCCACCTCGGGGAGACCCGCGCGCTGTGGCAAGTACTGAGTCCAGCGTGGGGCCAGCCCAAGGCAGAGAGCCAGAGAGGACTGGGGACTTGCGTCTTGTGCCTCCAAGCACAACCCAGGCCACTGCCAAAACCAGAGCTCCTCAGCGACTCCTGGTCGTGAGGCCAGCAGCAGCCAGGCTGCGGCGAATGCCTCCCAGCCGCATCCCACAGGGGCCCCCGGCGGCTGGACTCCCCACTGAATGGCAGCCAGACGTCCCGCCTGCTGTGTGGGGCCCAGCGGACAGGGAGCTGCAGGGAGGGAGCAGGGAGGGGGGCCACTCTGAACAGGGGCCCCCGAGGAGGAGGGTGTAGGTGGGGCTGGCAGGAGAGGTGCTGCCCGCAGCCCCCCTCCCTGCAGGCCGGCCTTCTCCGCGGACCTGTGGCCACATGCAGGCCCAGACACAGCATGGGCTGTTCCCGGCAGCCCCCAGACAGGGAGGGTTGGCTCTCCTCCCCACCAGGCGGAACCACAGCAGCGGCTCCCCGACACCATGCTGTCTGCTCACCTGAGCTGGCCCGGATGGGACTCGAACCATCACCCCTCAGCACGTCGACCGCGTGTCCACTCCTCCGGCCCCAAACGCAGGCCTCAGCCCCGACCCGACAGAGGATTCAAGCCGGAAGCCACTTCAGGCTGCTGTCCACGGTTCACCCCCTATGCAGACCCCACACCATCACACGCCAGGCCCCGGGGCCTGGCCAACCCCCCACCTCAGCCTCAGATCTCAGCCTTCCCTCCTCCTGCCCACACTCCCTGGCATGACTCTGGACTCCGTGAGGCAGCCGGCACACCCCCTTTGACAGCTCACAGCACGGGTAGCATCTGGCAGGGGGATAAAAGGGCTCCACCATGGCCAGCCAAGCACACCAGAGGCCAACCCACTGACCAGGACAGCCCGGGAAGGCCTGCGGCTCACACAGCCAAGAACTGCCCACCTGTCCAGCCAGGACTGACCCGGGGGCCGCCAGGCACCAGCAGAACCATGGGGCTGGCTGCCTCAGAAGGGGGCAAGGATAGAACCGCTCTCCAGCAACTTATCCCACTGGGCACCAAGAAACAGCCTTCCGGAAGGCTGAAGACAGAAAGGAAACGCCACCCGGATGGCCCCTTCGGTCATTTAAAGCACCTCCTCAGCTGTGACTTTATCTCCCACCTCAGGACCTCCGCCTCCAGAACACTCTGGACACTTACTTTCTTTAAGTCCCAGCTCAGCCTGGCATTCAAGGCCCTCCCAGTCTGACCCTAGCCTCCCTCTCCGGGGCCATCTCCTCTACCTGTTCTCCAAACACCCAAGACCACTTGCCCTTCCCTGAACGGCCCTATCCTCTTGTTGTCTGCCTTTGCACATACTGTTCCCAGTGCCTAAAATGTCCTGCCCTCCTCCTCCACCTGGCAAACTTCTACTCTTCCTTCAAGGTCCAGCTCCATGCCTCTTCTTCTGGGAAGCCTAACAGGCTCTCCCTCTCCCACCACTGGTGGCAGAATCACTTGCTCCCCTCCCCACCACATCCACGAGCAAGTAGGGCACTTCCTACCTTCAATCACAGTTAGGATCTGGGCCAGGGCTGCTCACACTATTCGTGGTAGAGGTTTTTTTTTTTAAGTTTTCCAATCTGTTGCCAACTGATGCTTTTGTAAATTACAAAAAAAAAAAAAAAAAAAAAAAATCCAAAACGAGGCAGAATGTCAAGTTGCAATAAGAGCTTTTTGACACTTACTTTCAATGTTGTAACTAGCTCGCCGCAGACCAGTAACAGCTCACAGATGGGTGGGTGGGGGGGGTCCGCAGACCACCCTCTTTGGGGACACGGCCCATCAAATCATGTGTTTATGTTTGGCCCTCCAGAGTGCAAGGGGGCACTGCACTAGCCCTTTCTCAGGTGAATACACTGATACCACAGCTGGCCCACGCTGTACTTTCTCGGGACTGCCCAGCATCACCCAGGCAGGTGCTTGGAGCCTGCAACTCTTCCAGCCCCATCCCCTCCTTCCCAGCACAGCCTCCAAGAGCAGTTCCCCATGCAATGGAAAAGAGCTTAGACTCCGGAATCAGAGAGACCTGGGTTCAGGTCCTAGCTCTGCCTTTCGTAACGGTGTGGCCTTGGGTAAGTCACTTCGCTTCCCTGGGCCTCACTTTCTCCTCTGTAAATGGAGGCTAATGACACAAGCAGGATGGGGCAGAGGACTGCTTCAGGCAGAACCCAGCCACACTTAAAAGCTTCGACCAAGTTTGGCTATTACTGATGTTTATAGAGGCCTGAATCACCCAGCCCAAAACTTGGCCCTGTATCCTCCCTTTCTGCTTTTCCTCCACCCAAGACCTAACATCTTTTTTTGGGGGGGGGAGTAAATTCTTCCCTGGCTGCTAAGTTTGCTGATTTCCTCTGCAGATATCACCCCCCTGGCCCTCCAAACCCCAGTCTAAGTGCCCCACCCCCGTCCCTGGGATACCTTGAGCTTCTGACCTCTTCACCTCCTCTCTAAATACCAGCCCCTCTGGCTGGTCTGGCTTTTCCTCTGGGGTACAGTTGTCTCAAGAGGTGTCTTGCACCGCCCTGGGAAAATGCCGCCCTGTTGGGGTTGGGGCATGGAAGGGCTGGGCTGAGAGGTCAGGGACAGGCCCTGGCTTGCAAACACCTCCCCCTCCCACTTCCACCCACCCACCAGAGCCCACCCTCCATGTACCTTGGGCCATGACAATGCTGAGTCCACCCGGGCTGGGTCCCAGTCAGCCGCCCCCACGAAAGGCTCACTCCCTGCTGGGGCCGAGGGTCGGGTGGGCTGCTCCCCAGGCCCCTCGGCCGTCCCAGAGCCTCCCAAGCCGGCCATCTCCATCCCCTGAGCATCGGGCGGTAGGATCCGTTCCCGGCCCTCACCCCTTTCCCTCGGGGAAAGTGAAAGATAGTGGGAGAAGCCACTCTGAGAAAGCTGACACTGTGGGGGTGGTTCCATATTTACTTGCTTGGTGACGTCCATACCAGCCCAGCTCGGTGCCCAGGTCAAGTTGCTCGCCTTGTCTGCTGGTCCCACTCTGGCCCCCAGCCCCGCCATGAGCCCTGGAGGAGAAGCCCCGCTGGCCCTCCCCCCTCCCCAGCCCAGCTCCTCATGCACATTACTGGGGTCGGCTGCCTCTGTCCCCTCAGGAAGGGGGGGGAGCTGCTGCCCCTGCAGACAGTCAAGCAGTGACCCCACAACCGCTCCTTTTGGAAAGCAGGGCACGGAGACTGGGCCAAAAGTTCTCAGAATTCCCCAGCCTGCTCTGATAATTGCAGGAGGACGGTGGGTGCACAGGAAGGGGCCCTAGATTTGGGGGGTAGCTCTCTAAATGGTACAAACTCCAGCATGCTGCTTCCCTTCTGGAAGCCCCCAACTTCTCAGCTCTAAAACTGGGGTCATGAGAGCCGGCCCGCCGGCCTCACGGGCTATTGACAGGGGATCTAGAAAAAGGCAAAGTTGGGAAGACTGCCCATTGGCCTTATGGGTCGGGTTGGGGAGGTTAAAGGGCGTGGTGGAAGGGAAAGCTCTAGAAGGCACCGAAGGTGTGCCTTTGCATACAGGGTCCCCACCCCTCAGCACCCACCCAGGATCTGAGGCTGATGCTGGGGAGCAGGACCATCTGTGGTCTCCTGCCCCCCTCCTCCCTCCTCTCCTCCCTCACCCCATGTCATTTCATTGGAGACTCTTGGTCTGTCCAAATGTGCCTGCGAGTTCTCACCCATGAGGTTCCCAGGTGGGGAGAGGGGTCTGAAACCAGCTGTGTAAACCAAGGGCTTATAAATCAAATCCCACATTTAAAGCACCCAGGAGACCTGCTGGGGATCGTTAGGTAACACAGGTAGGCAACTCCCGAGGCTTCCTTTAAAATTTTTTTTTTTTAAAGATTTTATTTATTTATTTGAGAGAGAGAATGAGAGAGAGCACATGAGAAGGGGTAGGGTCAGAGGGAGAAGCAGACCCCCCGCCGAGCAGGGAGCCCGATGCGGGACTCGATCCCGGGACTCCAGGATCATGACCTGAGCCGAAGGCAGTCGCCCAACCAACTGAGCCACCCAGGCGCCCGAAGCTTCCTTGATAAATGTGGGTTTCTCAAGGTGACTGGAAAGATAGATTGTAGCGGGGTGATCTGGAGCTAGTCACTTAACCTCTCTGAACTTGCTTGAGCTTCCCCATCCATAAATGGATGTAGAAGGGACCTCATGGGGCACAATATGTGTTCCTCTTAAATTTGGTCATGAGAACAGGGAGGAAAAAACTTTCTTCCAACGAATGTGGCACAGGACTGATACTACTGTCCCCATTTATAGGAAGGGAAACTGAACTACTTGAGCTTCTCCAAGCCCTTCTGTGTGCCCGGACCTTTGAACAACCTACACCCCACACTAGAATGCCTCTCCCTTCTTTATTGTCTCCTCAACCTTCAAAACCCAGCTCTAAGGCCATCTCCTCCTCCAGGAAGCTTTCCTTGACTTAGAATCGGTGGCCATCTGCCTCGCACCCTTTTGCTAGACTCTGTAACTGCCTGGCTAACTGCTCACGTCCCATGCTGGTCCACGAGTTTGGTAGGGGCAGAGATTGGGTTCCCCATATGCCCTCGAGCCCAGCACAGGGACAGCACAGGGACAGCACAAGAACCCCGACCACGTGAAGAAGAAAGGAAGGACTGAAGGATGCCCCAGGCCTCCCCTCTTACAGAGCCTCTGCCAGGCACACCACCACGAGTGTGGCTGCACCGCGCGAACACTGGGCTTTCCAACGCAGATACAAATCTGCAATAGGAAACAGGCTTTTTAAAAATAACAGCACATTTTTCTTTTTTCTTCATTGTTTTTTTTTTCTTTCTGCACAGCTTATTTTTCCGGCGCAGCCCCTGAGCCAGCTGCGGGGAAGCCTCTCCCAGGCCCCACTCTGAGAACATGGGGCTCTGGGGCCTCCAAGGACTCTCAGGCCCCAGCAGGGGTGGAGATGCACCAGATGGTTCTAGATCAGCCCTGGCACCAAGACCACCAAGCAGCTCTGAGCCAGAAACTGGCTTGCACAAACCCCAGTGGTAGGTGGGTGTTACCTCCTGGGAACTTACCCCCCAAGAAGGGTTTTATAACCCCATGTGACACTTCCAAAGGGGTGTCTCCTTGGTGTGTCTGGGGTTCTCTGCCCTCATTCTAAGAGGGCATCCTTAAGGAGGTGGCATCAGAATGTCAGGGTTCCAATTGTGGCCATACCCCTGTGTAAACCTGGATCCTTTACTCCACCTTTTGTGGCCTCAGTTTACCCATCTGTGAAATGAAAATAATAATACATACATTGTGGAGTGCTTTTCTGCATAGAGACATGCTTAGGACTCTATGTGGCATACAATTAGCCCTCAATAAACATTCGCTGCCTTCATCATCATCATCTTCATCATCCCTGGATCTCCTACTCGGCGGCCCCTTCACTGAATCATATACTCTCTAGATCAGCAGAAGCCTCAGGGTTTGTTAAATCTCACACTCTTGCCCTCCTGGGGTGTCCTCTCAGACCTCCCAGAAACATGGTCCTTTTGGGGCGTGGACACCTGTAAGTATGGGGAGCTTGGTACCTGTATTCTATGGGCCAGTTTGCCCACCATGCCCAATGCCTCCTTCCAGCTGGACCCACCTGCCCTTACGCCCGGGGAAGCAGCGTTCATTTATCCTGTTCCTCACCCCTGGCACCCAGTGAATCTGCAGTCAATGCTCAGGGACTCTTCAGAAGCAGCCCTTGTGTGCAGACACTGGAAAAATAGCAGCCAACCCAAGCCCTGCCCCCGCAGAGCTCCTGGTCTGATGAAAGGGGGACCACAGTCAATAATCACACCCACCCACAACTGTAAAATCGCTACAGAGACGAGTGCTGCAAAGGAGAGGTACGTGGGGCCATGAGAGGCTGTCATGGAGGGCTCGACCTAATCAGAGAGGGCTTCCCTGAAGAGGTGAGGTGGAAGCTGAAAGATGAAGGATGAGGAAGCCTAAGCAGGGGGAGTGCGGTACACGGTCAGGACCGAGGGGACAACGTGAGGAAAGCGCCATGTCAGGTGGAACATAGCAGATGGGGGGATGCAAAATGGGGTCCCCACAGGGTCTGGAGGGCAGCTAAAGGACTTCTTCTTTTTTTTTTTTTTAAAGATTTTATTTATTTATTTGACAGAGAGAGAGATAGCGAGAGCATGAACACAAGCAGGGGGAGTGGGAGAGGGAGAAGCAGGCTTCCCGTGGAGCAGGGAGCCCGATGTGGGACTCGATCCCAGGACCCTGGGATCATGACCTGAGCCGAAGGCAGACGCTTAACGACTGAGCCACCCAGGCGCCCAGCTAAAGGACTTCTACCTTTCTCTTAACAGCAGTGGGAGTCCCTGAAGGTTTTTCAGGCAGGGGTTGATAGACTCACACTTGTTTGTCAAATGGGTCACCCTGGCTGCTAAGGATGAGCCTTCCTGAGTCCCTGTGTGTGTGTACTTGTCTCTGCCTGGAATGCTCCTCTGGTCCCCGTATCAGTCAGGTCAGGCTAGGTTATGCTGTAGTAACAAACAACCCCCAAATCTCAGTGGTTGAAAACAACAAAGGTTTAGTTATCACTCGAGCTGCATGTCCCTCGTGGGGCATCAAGGGGCTCCATCCCACACAGCGACCCAGGGACCCTGGCTAGCAAAAAGCCACCGTCCCACCTACTGCTAGCTGCCACGCCATAGGAAAAGAGCATTCTGGAGGCTCTTGCACCAGCTACTAGATGCTTTGGCCCAAAGTGGTTTGTGTCACTGCAGCTTACAACTCACCCGCCAGCCACACGGCCCCACGCAAGCACAAGGAGCCCTAGATTCAATCCTACCCTGTGCCTGGGTGAACTGGAAATGTTTAGGGGATAGAATCAAGGACCACCAGACACTCTCCCACTCCACCTTGCCCTTGCCAACCTCAACTCACTCATTAGATTACAACGGGTTCAGTATTCTAGAAGGAGGGGGGGCACATGCAGGAGAGAACAAAACCTGGAGTGCAGGGAGATCCGGAGGAGGGTGTGAGATGAGGCCAAGGAAAGGGCAGAGCCAGATCACTCCAGAGCTTTTAGGTCATGTGGACGATTTGGTTCTTTATCCCAAAAGCACTGGGAAGACTTTTCGGTGTTTTACGCAAGAAATGGGAGGCTTGATGTGATCTTTTTTGGAACGGATCACTCTGCAAGGTGGAGACTGGCATGGAGGAGAGGGGGCAGGTGGACAGTTAGGAGGCTCAGGAATGTTGTCCTGGGGAGAGACAGCGCCGCCCTGGAGGACAGACAGGAGGCAAGGGACAGCCTTGGATGCCATGCATTGGTCATGACTATGATATAGCCAAGAGGACAGGCCAATGAGGCAGCTGAATAACACGTATGACTCCTGACTCCTAGTCCAGTAGTCTTTACTTCCTCCACACTTGCCAGTGACCTAGAACCAGGGAAACCCCGCCTCCGCATCCAAGTGAGAGGAAAGATTCAGATGACAGAAGTCTTATTTGACACCAAGGAGAACAAATTTAGGAAGCACATCAATCCAAGGGGTCTGGAGGACAGAACTCTAACTCACGCCAATATTGGATATAAGTGATGGTTGTTGTGGCTGATCGGGACTCTTGGGGCAAGGGAGGGGAGCCCCTCCTCTTTGAGAATGTCATTAGGGAAGAGAAATAGTCCCCGCCCCAGCTGCTCCTTGGAGGCCCTGTCAGTTTGGAATTGGATGGTCCTAGGTGGGGCCCGCCGGGCAATTCTGATGGTCTGCAATAATCCCAGACAGAAAACAACACTTCTCAAATTATGTCATGTGTGGAGCGTGGACTAGGCATTTTATCCCTATTGCCTTTAATCTCACAACTGCCTTACCAGATAGGCTCTGTTGGCCCCATTTTCCGGATGGACAAGCAAGGGTCAGAGAGGTCAAAGGTAACCATGCCAAATCCAAAGTCATACAGTTATTATAGGGTGGAGGGGGGAAGGACTCCAACAGAGAAACCCCTTTCATTAAACTAAAGCAACCAGCTGGGGCTCTTCCCAGCAGGTTCTCAGATGTGTGCCCACACAGAACTCTGCCCACCTCTCAGAGAGCTGGTGGGTGAAGACCATGCGCCCACAACCTGTTACAGACTCGGCCCACCGACCCCACACCCCCACCACCTCCCTTCCTCTGAAGGGGTACTGTGGGCAAAGGCAAGCTTGGGTGCCACTGGCATCCGGCTCCACGGAAAATCCTTTTGCCCCAGCCCAGACAAAAACCCCTAAGTTTATAGGCTTTCCAGGCATCAAGAGCAATCTCTCATTATTGCCTCCTGTCCTCGCGCACAAAGAACTGGGTGTGTTTCCTCTTAGCCGCTCTAAATTGTATACCACAGCCTTTCTCCACATGAAGCAAACGTCTAAGAAGAGAGATTTAACATTTTTCTCTCCTAAGTCCCAGCCCATCCCAGGGGTCAAGCCCCTACCGCCCAACCCAGTTCAAGACACAAGCAACTTTTCAACCAGCATCGTCCAGTGCTCAAGCAGTGTGTATTCTCCTTGCAGCGACTTGCCTAGGGCGTGCTGGCCTTGACCGGAGAAAGGTCACTGGCCGCTAAGTTTCTGCAGTTTCTGCATAAGAGAACACCTTGGGGATTGCGAGTGGGGGATGGAGGCTACACTCCAGAGAGATTTCCCGAAGAGTCTACACGGCAACTAAGACTTCAAATATCTTATAGAAACGGCCTCCGGCTCCGCCACGTTTCGTGGGAAATCGCGGGCTGCGCTGGAAGAGGCCCCACCGCCTCCTGAAGGGCCCGAGCCCCCCACAGCAGCCCCGGGCGCCGAGCCGAAAGTGCCCCCGAGAACTAGGCCAGCGGCCGCAGAGAGCCCTCCAGCATTCCGCGCTCCGCCCGGCCCGTGTCACCGCGTTCTCATTCCGAACGCTCGGCCCGGACCGCCGCTCCCATTGGTCGGCGGCCACGTCCGTCAGCGGGCGGAACGTCGGCGCAGAGAAAAGGCTACATTGTAACAAGGCGAGCGAGCGAGGAGCGAGCGGGGAGGAAGGAGGCGGAGGGGCGGCCCCCGAATCCCGCAGCGGCGGCGGCGGCGGCGGCAGCGGCGGCGGCAGCTACCTGCCGAGGGTTAACCCACCTCGGGGCCGGGACGAACTGCCCCCCCCCCAGCCCGCGCCCGGGCCCCCCGCTCCGCTCGCGCCGGCCCCCGGCCGCCCGCGCCCCCAGCAGCCGCTCGCAGCCCCTGCACCCGCGGCCCCCGCGCTCGCTGGCAAACTGCCGAGCGCTTTCCGAAGCCATTTTCAATGGCCACATTGGCTACCGGGGCTGACTCACCTTCCCGGGAATGCTGCGGCAGCCGCGGGGCCCGGGCGGCGCGGGCGGCCCGGCGGGCGGCTCGGCGGAGGCGGCGCGGCCCCGGCTGGCG
>NW_023270418.1:22199998-22393680 GCF_011800145.1 Mirounga leonina | reverse complement strand
GGCGGAGGCGGCGCGGCCCCGGCTGGCGGCCCCCGCGGCGGGAGCGGCCGCGCTGCGGGCGCGCTGGTCCCCGGCGAGGCAAAGTTTCAGCGCCAGCCTCGGCGCGGCGGCGGCGGCGGCGACTCGCTGCTGCTCTCCTCCCCTGCTTTGACCACCATCTTATTAGTACAGGAAATGACATGGAAAACGGAAGAAAGCGGCGTTTGGGGCAGACGCGGACCCCCCAATTCAGGGGCCGGAGCCGGGACTCACCAGCCGCGTCCCAACCCGGCCCCGGAGAAAACTCCCGGGGCCCCCTCGGCCCCCGCCCCGCGCGCTGCCCGGAGGGGGGAACCTAGCTCCTCGAACCCAAAAGGAGAGGGCGAGTTTTATAATCCGGCCCGCGGAGAAATCGAGAAAAAAATAAATAAATGAAAAAAGAAAAGGTTAAAAGAACTTTCGAACTGGAACACTTTTTTTTTTTGGTCGTAATTAAAAGTTCTAGAATTTTAAAAAGTCATTCTGTGGGGGGGCTCCCTGGCTTTCCGGGCCCCAGTTGCTGCTCATTTTGAACCAGTCAGGGGGGATTAATGCGTTTATAATTTTAACCCTTTCGAGGCACCCCGCCACGCGCAGCCGGCCCCCTCTTGGTCCCTTTTAACCCTTTGACTGCCCAGCAGTTTGGAGATACAAGCTAAAGTTGTTAAACATAGGAGACCCGCGGCAAGTTGAGGGTAAGGGACTTGGGGGTTCGCTCGAAATGGTAACTGTTCCCGTGGGGCTGCGGTTTCGAGTCGGGCACTGCATGTGTTCTTCAAATCGAAATTCGTTACAGGGTTTGAGATTCTGAGAATCGGTCAGGCGGGTCCCTGGCTGACTTGGAAAAGACGTTGAAGGCTCGCTCCGTTGCTCGGTTCCTCAGTTTCTCCATCTGTGAATGGGATTCAATATCCCCGAGAGACAAGGTAGCCAGGAAAAGGTGGGGTGGAATTTTCATAAAGACAAAGTGTTGAAAAGTCTGAAAGGCTTCCTTCAGCGCCCACAAAGCCGGTGGGGCGGCTATGGGGCAGAGGACACCGAGGGATGGCGTAACCAGGACAACCATTCCCAAAATAACCTCTTTCTCTTGGCATTGTCTGCATGGCTTGTGGCGGAACTGCAAGGTCTCCTGCCCAGGGAGGCTGTGCTATGCTATGCTGGGGTTAGAGCTGTGCGAGCTCTAACCACCTCCCCCAGCCCCCCAGTCGGAGGTTGCCTGGGGGGGATTCGGTCCCACGAAGGCGCCTAGGTGGGGTGCTGCCCAGTGAGGGGCGCCCCACCCCGCTCCCCAAAATGGTCATCGATCGGAGCCCTGCAAGAGCTGGTACAGGCGGCCTCCGGTGGGTACCACCCTAGGGAGGCCTCCTCCCAATAAAGAATAAAGTTCTCCGTCAACCTCGCGGCTGGCTGGGAGCCCGGCCCCAAGATGGGCGTCCATGGTCATGGCCCAGGATGTCCTGGATGGCTCTTGGAGTCTGGATGTTGGGGGCAGGGGGAGAGAGGGTGAAAAAACTTTATGTACCACATCATCTTTCCCCCTTAACTTTGACATCAAAAACACAGTTTCTTGGCATCCAATGTCTGTTTCTAGCTGGGTGATCTTGAGTGACTTCCCCTCTCTGAGCCTCAGTTCCCTCCTCTGCAAGTGAGGCACATTAATAACCCTCCCTGCCTGCTAGCTCTGAGTGAGGGGCCCTGAGAGTGTATTTAAAGGGCCCATCACCAGGCTGCTCATAGTAGATGCTCAGGTAACAGTAACTAATGCCATAATTATATGATGGCCAATACAAATATAAACGTTCCCAGAGTGTATATGTGTTCCCTGCCAGGCAGAGTATTGGGTACAGGGGATTACCCAGATAGTTAAGCGGCATCCTTCAAGGAGGTCTCCACCTGGCCGGGAGATGCAGGTACTCACAGCGACCTCGAAATAATTCAGTGATTAATGCACATCCAACTGCCCTAAGCATTATACTGGAGGCCAAGTGCACTGAGCACTGAGGAAGGAGCCATTCATTCCTTCAAGGAATAGGGTCCACAGAGGAAGTGATGTCAGAAGTGGGTCTTGCGGGGCGGCGGGCGGGGCGGGGGGGGCGGTTCTGGAATTCCCACCAGCGGTAAGATGGCATTTCAGGAAGGCCAACAGCGCAAGCAAGGACCTAGACATGGTAAAGTGCCGGGGTGCCTGGCATGTGGTCAGCTGTGACTGGAGTAGAGAGTGGGTGGGCAGAGGAACTGGAGATGAGGCCAGAAAGCCAAGTGGATAAAGAGAGAGTGTGGTCAAAAAGCAAAAAGCAAAAAAGGTCTTTAAGGGAATGAGCTGGTAAGTGAGGCAAAGAGGGAATTTTATCCTGTGGTGCTGGTTTTCTATTTAAATCTCCCCATCCGTGTGGCCCAGTCTGGCTTCCCTTTGCCAGGAATACTGGGTCCCAGGGCTGCGTCTGTGGAGTGGGGCTGGGTCCTCGGGCACTGCAGGCGCCTCAGGTGTCACCCTCAGAGAGCAGAGAGACACTGCGTGGGTCAGAGACCCGGGTCTGAGGTGTAGCTCTTCCTGTGTGGGCTCCAGTTTCTTCCTGCAAGACACAAAGAGTTTGGACCAGGGGTCCCACATTCTGCCCTCAAGAAGTTGCCCCAAAGCCACATAATCAAGATCAAGGCACAGAAAGGAATCTGTAACAAAGCTGGGAGAGTTGCCAGAACCGTCTTCCAAGGGAGCCCATGGCAACCCAAGGGTCGGCACAGGTGCTCTGGGCGAGTGTGGACAGAAAGTGGCTCCAGGGTCTGAAGCTAATTGCCACAGACAAGTGGTCTGGACAAGGCAGGTCTTGTGAGGCTGTGCTTCAGCTTCCCTCTGTGGGCTGAGTTGGGCCTGAAACAAAGAAGTAGGGGCGGGGTGGGAGCTCCACTTGAATTCCCTGAAACTAGCAGGGGAGGGGGAGAAGGGGATGGAAGCGAATAGAACACACTGCACAAGCTTTCGGGACATTACCATTTGACTCAATAATCCAAGGCAGATATCATCATCACTGTTTTTCCAGACAGGGAAACCATGCTCAGAGAGGTTAAGAAATTTTCCCAAGGCCACACAGCTAGTTAGAGATAGGATAAGATTTAAAGCCAGCTCTGCCTGACTCCCTAGCTCAATGTCTTCCACTCCTGGATACTTCAGATTCATTGTCCTTTTCTATAATGCAGCTTTCCAACCTAATGGTTGGTAAAATATTTCCCAAATTTCTCTCTTGGCATATCACACAAAAGGAAGTGACCGGAACTTTATGGTGTGAGGTCAGGTACTTCATGAACTCCCCCTGCAAAAAAATGTACTAACAAACTGAGTCGCTCCCAAGGCCCTGTGAGGACACTGAGATGCTCTAAGGGAATCAAGCTCAGCTCTTTGGAAAGAAAAGCTAATCTGAGGCTTTTCTTACCTACTAATAATAATGATACTGCAAAATATACATCCAGTGATACGAGCTAAATAGCCCCTGGATCACTAGCAATTCACTTCCACATTTGCTATTAAACAAGGATGTTGTTCATGGCATCAACTGATGATCCCTCTTAAACCCTCAAGGGAGAAATTTCATTCAAGATTTAGTGCCTGGAAAACACAAAACCTGAAAATCAACTGCATTTCACCCACAGAACTGGCAAGCATGTCCTCTGCTTAATAAGAAGAGCTCCATAACTGATCAGGTTTCCCTTTTTGCATTGGCTGCCAGGAAGCTCAGAGCCAAATTCCACCCCTGTTCCCAACAGTTTTAGCAGTTGCTTCCTCCTTGTTCCCTCTTTTCCACTTCTAATCCTACTGACTCAGATTTGTTTCATCTGCCTTCTATTAAAGATGCCCCCCCTTTTTAATTGCAAGAAATAAATGTTTACAATAAATCCACATTTGGAAGAGTTTCTGAAGGGAACTGGATTCCATGGGCCTTGTGTTAAGCCAGGCACGGTCCTCTTCTGGTCTGGTCTTATTCACTTGCCCAACAGCTGAGGGATCCCTCTCTTGGAAGGAAGGAGGGACTGGCTTAAGACCAAGGGATTCCTCGCCCAGCTGCCGATGATGGCTAAGACCTAATGCTCTGGGTCAGATCGGCATTGCTATTTTTTGCTCAACGAACAAACAGCTTGCCTCTCTCCTGCAAGCTCCCCAGGAAGCACAAACCACGATCCCCTACCTATGCCCCCGAAAGTAGCCCCCATTATTTCCTCCTGTTGAGGCACGGCAGGAAACAGACTCTTCTTTTCTGCAGGATCGAGCACCACTTACAACTGCTTACCACTTACAACTGCTTACCATGCGTCCAGGCGATCAGGGCGGAGGTGGGGGATAGTGGGATGGCAGCAAAGGAGCAACTTCAACTCGTGAGGACAGAGGAGGCCACACTGAGGAAGTGGTTTTTCAGTGGGGTCTTGACAGATGAAGGAGCCAGACCCACTGAGAGTTGGGAAGAGTTGCCTGCCAGTGCAGGGGCTCAAAGCAGGACCTAGCTGAGGTGGCAGAAGGCCAGTGTGCCCAGAGTGTGGCATGGAGGGGACGCAGGGACGGAGATGAGGGGGAGAAGTGCAGGGATCTGGCCCCATGCTTTCCCACAGTTTGGATTGACTTGAGGTGCTGCGGAAACCACTGGCCACCTTCAAGGCGGGGAGACTCAGGAATGGATTCATGTTTCACACCATCACCTGAGCTGCCATGTGATGACTAATATTTACTGAGTGCCAGGTGAGTAGGCTGGCTTCTTGTTTAATTATCCTCACATTAGATATGAGGTTGATGTGGACATGTCTCTTTTTTTCTGGTTGCCCAGCATCTGATGTCTCTTCCAGTAACGGGGGAGCCTCCCACCTTCCGAGGCTTGGGGGAAGGCAGGGTGTGTCTCTGCTGTGTCCACCGGAGAAACACCAGAATTCCCTTTCCGGGTGCTGTCGACTGAATGTCTGTGCCCCCCTCCTCAATTCATATGTTGAAACCTAATCCCCAGTGTGTCCGTATCAGGAGTTGGGGCCTTTGGGAGGTGGTTAGGCCTGCGGGTGGGGCCCTCATGAATGCAATCAGTGCCCCTTACAAAGGCTCCAGAGAGATTCCCCTGCCCCTTGCACCATGTGAGCGGATGGACAGAAGACAGCCATCTTTGAACCAGGAAGTGCGTTCTCACCAGACCCTGACTCAGCCAGAGCCTTGATCTTGGACTTCTAGCGCTGCTCCCAAATTCAAGAATCTGGACAACTATCCTCATCTTGGGGGACCTCCCCTGTGTGGGGTGTTGGAACAGATGGCTTTTACGGCTCTCTCTCTCCCTAAGTCTCTGTCTCCTCCTCTCTAAATCAGGTTGGGAATGTTGGATTCAATCATCATTCAAACGATTGAAGATGTTCCCAGTGTTGTTCTTCTCTTCTTGTCCATTAGGGGTAAGAAAGGAGGGAGGGTTGGAGATTGAGGTATCAGAGAGGCTGTTTTCCAGTCCCCCGCCAACTCTAGGATAAGACTCCTGAATGCCACACATTCCAAAACCTGCAGGACCCTGTACAGATGGGGGAGCAGATTCAGGACTGCTGGGTGCAACCACATCCAGACAGATTTCAGCTGGGAGTAGGTGGGGGGGGGGGGGACAACTGCCGAAGCAGTGGAGCCGTTCCCACAACAAAAGGGACTGCTACTGCAAATAGTGAGTTCCCTGCTACCGGACGTATGGAAGCCAGGGCTGGGGCTCTTCTGGAGATAATTTATGCCCAGGTCAGATCTCAGGTTTGGTGAGTTCCAAAGTGCCCACAATAGGGGAATAGTCTCGATTCTAGGAAAGTGCAACCACATTGCTGGGTTGTAGGAACTGTCATGAAAACAGGAGTCAAGAGATGTGAGTTCCGGTCCTCCTTCTGTTGTTTGGCTTCTAGGGGGCTAGAGTTGGGTCCTACATCTGCTCAGAGCCTCAGTCTTAGAGTCTGTAAAATGACAGGCCAGTTTTCACATTCCAATCCGTGGAGACACCTCCCCCGGGGAAGAACTTCTCCCTGATTGTGGAGAAGATGAAAACCATAAAGCAATGTGGATCATTTCATAAAGCAAATCTGTTCAACTTAAAGGAGCTTATATTTGAGATTATGTGTTCCCTATTATTTTGGTGTTAATGTTCTTTCTTTTATGAACTGGTGGTTACAGCATATGTACATGATGGAGGTAGCTTTGTGGGGTTTTTCCCCTCAGTGACCTTACTTGGCAAAATAAAAAGTTATCAAACATATAGCAATTAGTTCCCTCAATTTTTTGGAATGTCCATTAGTATATGAAATTAAGAAATGCAAGAATCACTAAACTAGATAACTGCAAATAACCTTCAACATTGTTTCCCCTTTTCCCTCTCCTCTTTCATGGACTCATTCATCCATCCATCCATTCCTAAAACACTAAGACCTACCACACACCGGATAGTACCCAAGAGAGCCACTTCTCACGTGAAGTTCACAGGGAACCAGGGGAGACCAACGTAAAGACACACAAACAAATGAATATTTAGGTTAGTTCATATTTTTCTCTTGTAAAAATGCTGAAGTAGATGTCCTTACATGTATATTTTGTGTGCTTCTCTCATTATTCCCTTAGAATAAGTTCCAGGAGTAGGATTTTAGGGTCAAAGCATATGCCCAGCTGTACATTCTGAACCAATTGTGCCAAATTGCCTTCCAAAGACTAAGCTGATGTCAGTTCTCATTGACTTTGTACGAGTGGGCTGGTTTCTCTACACCCTCAGGCTGAACGTCACCAACATGCTTAATCTTCAATAATTTGATGTGCAAGTGATATATTTCATTGTTGTTTTAAGTGACATGATTTTGTTAGCAAAATGAGCATATTTTCACAAGTTTATTTATCTTTTGTACTTCTTTTGTGAATTGCTCATATCCTTTGTCCATTTTAAATTCGGAATCTTGTGTCTTTTTATTGACTTATAAATGTAGTTTACGTATTAAGGATAGCAAAAGCCTTTGTTTGAATATATAATGCAATTTATTTTCTCAATTCAGAAATTTTTTGTAAGCTTATTTATGATGTCCTTTGCTATATGGAAATTCAAATGTTTCCTGTTTTTCCTTTATTTATGGCTTTGTGGGCATAGTTAGAAAGACCTCCTTTAGGAAATTGTAAAAACATTGTCCTCAATTTCCTTCTAATTGACTTTTAATATTTTGCTTAAATATTTGATCCATATGGAATTTATTTTGGTACAGCTAGTACTTGCCTACATATTCCTAAATTTTACGCTTAGATTGCTAGCTTTTGATTTATCAATTTTAGATATTATCTGTTGATTTTTCTGACATGGTAGACGAGAGTCTTTAACTCATTCATTTCTTTAATTCATTGTCTTTTCCATGATGTCCCCCACGTACCACCACCACAGGCTCAATTTGGTCAGATCTCAATGTTGGGCTGTGTTCCTACTCCGTGTTTTCATTGTAAAGACCACATGAATATTGTGAGCTGCTGAGCCAAAGACACACTATAATTAAATTTCCTTTATTTTACAGCTTTTTGTTTTTCCTAGAGTTCATATTAGATCATAATAGACTCATCTTTTCTCATTTGCTTATTTTTTTAATAGCTGAGATTTTATCCACCCTCCAACCTTATAGAGAATGCCTTTCACTGTAATTTTCAACATCCTCAAACCTGTTAGATCATATATCAGAGTTTTGTTTTTTCCTAGAGACATTTTTTCCTCTAGCAGGGATCAGCAAACCTTCTGAAAAGAGTCAAATAGTGAATACTATCGGCTTCATGGGATATGACTTCTGTCACATATTTTTCTTCTTCTTCTCCTTCTCCTTCTCCTTCTCCTTCTCCTTCTCCTTCTCCTTCTCCTTCTCCTTCTCCTTCTCCTTCTCCTTCTCCTTCTTCTTCTTCTTCTTCTTCTTCTTCTTCTTCTTCTTCTTCTTCTTTTCTTCTTTCTTCTTTTAAGTAGGCTCGACACCCAGTGTGGAGCCCAATGTGGGGCTTAAACTCATGACCCTGGGATCAAGACCTGAGCTGAGATCAAAAGTCAGGCACTTAATTGACTGAGTCACCCAGGAAACCCTCTGTCACATATTCTTGTTATTTTGTTTCTGGTTTCTATTTGTTTTGTTTGTTTTTTTGCAACCCTTTGTTCAGCAATATTTGAGATTCATTCATGTTGTTGCTTGAACCAGCAGTTTGTTAATTTTTAGTGTGGAGTAGCGTTTTATTCCATCAATATACCACAATTTCTGCCTTTTTATTGTACTTTCTGGGATATTTCCCTGACCTTATCTTTCAACATTTAAACTCTTTAAAAACTTTTTTCAGCTTTCATATTTTAAATTTTTATGAAGAAACAAAATTTATTGGGGTGCCTGGATGGCTCAGTCGTTAAGCATCTGCCTCCAGCTCAGGTCATGATCCCAGGATCCTGGGATCAAACCCCGTGTCAGGCTCCCTGCTCTGAGGGAAGCCTGCTTCTCCCTCTCCCACTCCCCCTGCTTGTGTTCCCTCTCTCACTGTGTCTCTCTCTGTCAAATAAATAAAATCTTAAAAAAAACATTTCTTGGGGTACCTGGGTGCCTCAGTTGGTTAAGCATCTGCCTTCGGCTCAGGTCATGACCCCTAGGGTCCTGGGATCAAGCCCCACATCATCTCTCCTCTCCCTCTCCTTCTGCTGCTCCCCCGCTTATGCTCTCTCATTCTCTCACTCTCTTAAATAAATAAAATCTTAAAAAAAAAAAACCCACAGAAACGAGATTTCTTGTTCTCTGTTTCTTACAGCTTCCTTTATTTTAATGGGTGCCAAGTTTTCTCTTCCCTAGGAACATTGCCCCCTCCCACCATTTTCTGTTTTATCTGCTTCTTTCCTTCCCTTATCTGCTTTCTCCCCATTTATTGTGTTCTCTTTCATGCTGGGGTTTTCTTCAAATGTCCAGTGATCCTTGGGTGCCTTTTCCTTTTTGAGAGTAGGGTACTAAATGGACTCTATGTGCTTGGGTGGGTGGATTTGTAGACAGGGCTTACTGGTGGCTACAGTAGGCTGGTTCCATGTGGTCCATGTGATGCCGGCTTTCCCTTCCTTGGCAAACAGTGATCCTCCACTCTACCAGTGTATATGTGTATGCAGGACAGAGGTGGGAGTTGGGGTAATAAGTCTAGTCCTAGGTGACTTCAAAGTGATACTAGGTCAGAACAACCCCTAATTTTGGACTTGAGTGGGGAGGAAGCTGGAGGTCTCTGACTTCTGTTTAATCATCTGTGTTTGTGTGTGTGTTATTTTTGTTTTTGTTTTGTTTTGTTTTTGAGAGGTGGGGAGGGGTAGAGGGAGAGAGAGAATTTTTTTTTTAAAGATTTTATTTATTTATTTGACAGAGAGAGACACAGCGAGAGAGGGAACACAAGCAGGGGGAGTGGGAGAGGGAGAAGCAGGCTTCCTGCAGAGCAGGGAGCCCGATGCGGGGCTCGATCCCAGGACCCTGGGATCATGACCTGAGCCGAAGGCAGACGCTTAACGACTGAGCCACCCAGGCGCCCCGGGAGAGAGAGAATCTTAAGCAGGCTCCAAGCCCAGTGCAGAGCCCAGCACAGAGCTTGATCTTGCCACCCTGAGATCACGACCTGGGTCAAAATCAAGAGTCTGACGCTTAACTGACTGAGCCACCCAGGCATCCAAATATTTGTTTTTAATATAGCAATTTCCCACCCTCCTCAATGTCTAGTGAAATCAAGTTAGAAGATTCTCTGTGTCCATTTCTCTAGAAGAGACATCTCTAATGGTCTACAGGTACAGGAGAGGGATAGACCTTGACTGCCATGGGAGGGGTTGGGGTGGGCAATCTGGCGGGGGGTCATACTGCTTTTTGCATAGGTTTTGAATAAAGATTCCTGTACTTTCAGCCATAGACTTCACCTCAACCTTCTGAGGGTCCTGGTTCCTCCTATCCCTGTGCCTTTCCTGTGGTTCTGGGTGGGCAAATTGGCTTTCTCCTTTCCCATGGCCCCCCTTTGGGCACTCACCATCGGTAGCTGATGGGAGCTTTGTCAGCAATTGTGTAGGTGGGTCATTGTTTGGCTTCTGCATATGTGCCTCATCGTCTGAAGTGGCCAGAGGTATGGGGAGGTATAGGTGAGCTTTACCCCAGCTGCAGAGGGCTAAGGCTGGCAGAGAAGTTCCCTTGAGGGTGCCTGGTCCAGGAAGCAAATTGGCGCCATGAAGGGAAACCAAACAGAGCAATAATTATTGTACTAAGAAGTTAATATAAAAAAAATATAGGTGCTAATCCTCACATATCAAAAAAGACATTCATAAAATTCAATTTTCATTCCTAATATAAAATCCTACTAAAATAGGAATAGAAGGACATTTCCAAAATGTAAGAGATTATCAGGAACCTATAAGAAATGTCATAAAAACAAGTGAAAAGCTGACGTTGGTGAAAAACCAAAGATACCTTCTGTCTCTATTCCTAATCACCATTGCTTTGGAGCTCCTAATGAATGTAGTAAGAAAAGAAAATGAACTAAGATGCATAAATATTTAAAAGAAGAGGTAAAATAATTATTTGCATAAAAGACTCTTGTCTATCAAAAAATCACGAGAATCAAGTCGGAACGATCATAAACTATGTGCGAATTTAGTAGGATGGCTAGTCCGAATGTAAATTTACAAAAATCAATGGCTTTCCAGTAGACAAGCAAGGACAATTTAGAAATAAAGATAATTTAGAAATAAATGTAATTTATTTAATCCGACAATCATTAGAAAGATCCTACTCGCAATAGCTGCAAAAGCTATAAAATACCTTGAAATAAACCTAATAAGAAATATGTTAAGTCCACAAGAAGCAAACTATAAAACTTCACTGACGATTGTAAAAGAAGACTTGAGTCTGTTGGAGATATGTACCACATCCCTGAAGGAAAACTCAGGACTGTGGAAATGTCAATTCTGCTCAAATGATCCTAAAAATGTAATGGCATCCCATCAAACTCCCGATGGCTTTCTCCCCCAAACCCATGACCCCAATCTAACCGTGAGAAAAACATCAGGTAAACCACAATAGAGGGGCAGTCTATAAATATCCAACCATTACTCCTCAAAATTGAGGTCATCCGAAAGAAGGAAAGTCTGAGAAACTGGCAGAACCAAGAGGACCCCAAGGAGATATGGTAACTAAAGCAAAGTCGTATCCCAAGTGGGATCCCACAGCAAAACATCTGCAGGGAAAAACTAAGGGAATCTGAATAAACTCTAGACTTCAGTTAACAAAAATGTATCAATATTGGTTCCTTAACTGTCACCAATGTATCATATTAATGTCCGTGTTGATAACAGGGGAAACCAGGTGCAGAGTATATGGGAACTTTGTAATATCTTTGCAATGGTTCTGCAAATCTAAACGGGGTTTTTTAAAAAATAAAACCCGTTTAAAGAATCTCAATGGGATATTTTTGAGGGAAGCAGACCAAAGGGGAAACTTTCAACTTTATTCTAAACATTACCTGGAATAATTGGATGCTGACAGGACAAGATTTCCCTTCCAAGATTCATGGATGTCTACCAAGTTAAGGCGAAGCGAAGAGAATTCCATCTCCTCTCTTGAAGACCAGCCTCTGACAAGAAGAAGAAAAAACAGAACACCAAATCCACATTGGGTGGAAGGAAGAGGCAGCAGAAATCTCAGATCACAATGTAAGCAGATGGAAGGCAGCTGGAGGGAGAAATGCCTTGATTGAGAAGCAAGAGTCAAATGATTTTTCATGTCGTAATATACCAGGGACATCTTCACAAGTGCATGACCCTTCATCTGTAATAGGATTTTTAATAGCTGCATTGTATTCAGCATGTCACAAGACATTCAGGTGTTGTCAAATTTTTTTGGACATTGTACTGACAGTGTAATAATCACAGTGACATCCTCATGCACACATCTTTGCCTGTTTGTCTGGTTCTAGGGATTTTCTAAGAATGAAATCACTAGATAAACAGTACCTCTGTTATTAAGGTTTTTCTTTAATTTTCCCTCCAAAACTTTGTACTGATTTATAATTATTCCAGCAAAGTATGTGGTAACCCATTGCCCCCTCCTCTTGTCATCAGCTTTCTTTGTTAGCATTCTATTTTTTAACTTGTCACTGAAGTATAACATCCATAAGGAAAATTGCACAAATCAGGTTTAATGCTCACAAATTGTATGTTCCCATATAACCAACACCCGCGTCAAGAAATGGAGCATTTCCAGGGGAGCCTGGTGGCTCAGTCATTAAGCGTCTGCCTTCGGCTCAGGTCATGATCACAGGATCCTGGGATCGAGCCCTGCATCCGGCTCCCTGCTCAGCGAGGAGCCTGCTTCTCCCTCTCCCACTCCCCCTGCTTGTGTTCCCTCTCTCGCTGTGTCTCTCTCTGTCAAATAAATAAAATCTTTAAAATAAAAAAAAAAGAAAGAAAAAGAAATGGAGCATTTCCAGCCCCAGAAGACTCCACCCAGACAAAAACCCCGAGAGGCAACCACTATTTGGATTCTATCACCACAAGTTGGTTTTGCTAATTCTTGAACTGCATGACAATGGAATACTACGGTGTATAGATTTTAATGTCTACTCCTTTTGATCATCATTATAGCCGTGAGATTCACCCATATTGTTGAGAAGAGCAGAAGTTTGCTACTTTCGTTGTGTAGTATTCCATTGTGTGACTATACCAGGGATCCATTTTACTGTTGGTGGGCATTTAAGTTTTGTCCAGTTCTTGGCTATTTTGAACAAAGCTACTAGAAACATTTTTGGATGCTTTTTGATGGACACGTGTATAGTAATCTCTTTTGGGTAGTTACCTTTGATTCAAAATGCTTGGTGATGAGATAGGTGTATGTTTCACTTTATACAAAATTGTCCAAAAGTCCCCCAAAGTAATCATATCAATTTACACTCCCCAAAACATTAGGTGAGAGAGTTCCAGGTGTTCCACATAATTAATAACCCTTAGCATTGTCAGTCTTTATTCTTACTCATTCTGGAAGGTGTGTAGTGATGTCTCGTTGTAGTTTTCATTGGCTTTTTCTTGATGAATAATGATGTTGAGCACCTTATCGTGTGTTCATTGGTCATTTGGACATCCTCTCTTGTGAAGTGCTTATTGTGTGTTTTGCCCAACGTCTAGTTGAGTTGTTTGTCTTTGTTTTATTGATTTTTCACATATATGTATTGCGAATATCTTCTCCCAGTATGGGGCTTGCTTTTTCACTCTCCTGATGTCTTTCCATGAACAGATGGTCTTAATTTTAATGAAGCTTATTTTATGGTTCATGGTTTTGGTGTCCTGTTTGAGAATTTTTTGCCTATCCCAAGGTCATAAAGACATCCTTTTATGTTTTCAGCTAAAAGCTTTAGACTCTTTCGTCTCCCACATTCAGATCTATGATCCATTTCAAATTAATTTTGTGTATGATGTGAGGTAAGGATCAAGGTTCCTTATTACCTATATGGATAGCCAATTGATGGAAGCACATTGAACGTTTATTTAAAAAGCATCCTTTATCCCTTGAATTGCAGTGCCCCATTGTCAAAAATCAGTTGACCATTAAAAAAAAAATCAGTTGACCATGGAAGTGTGGGTCTGTTGCTGGACTCTATCCCACTTCCTTCTTCTGTTTATCCTTCCATCAAAACCATATAGTCTTCTTAACCATTGTAGCTTTATATTTTAAGTATTAATATCTGGTGGTGTGAGTCCCCCAGCTTTATTCTCCTTCAAGACCATTTTGGCTATTTTGGTTGCTCTGCATTTCTGTATATATGTTAGAGTCAGCTTTTCAATTTCCTGTTGGGATTTGATTGAGATGTTTCTGAGTCCATAAGTCAATTTGGAGAGATAATTGATATTTGGAGAGAAACAGTATTGAGTCTTCTAATCAATACATATGAAATGTCTTTCCATTTCTTTTAGTCTTATTTAATTTGTCTCAACAATGTTTTATAGTTTTCAGTGTGCATATCTTGCGATTTTTTCATTACTTTCATTCTGAGGCATTTGATTTTTAAAAATCCACTTCTAAATAGTGGATATTAAAGTTCTATTTCCAATTCATTTTAAGATTATACAGAAATACAATTGATATGTGAAGTCCCTTTGTTTAAACAAACTTCCCAGATTTTTTATTAAATCTAATATTTTGTTCACAAATCCTTTTGAATTGTTGACATATACCATCTACATCATATGTGAATAAATGCTAGTTTTACCTTTTCCTTTCCAATCTTATGCCTTTCCTTTTTCTTGCCTTATTCCACTGGCTAGAATCTTCAGTACAATGCTGAATAGAAGCAGTGATAGTAGCCTTCCTTGTCTTGTTTCTAATTGCAGGGGACAGCATTCACTATTTCACTAAAAGATGTTACCTGTTTTTGTAGGTACCATTTATTTGATTAAGGAAGTTCCTTTTTTTTTTTAAAGATTTTATTTATTTATTTGACAGAGAGAGACACAGCGAGAGAGGGAACACAAGCAGGGGGAGTGGGAGATAGAGAAGCAGGCTTCCCGAAGAGCAGGGAGCCCAATGTGGGACTCAATCCCAGGACCCTGGGATCATGACCTGAGCCGAAGGCAGATGCTTAACGACTGAGCCACCTAGGCGCCCCAAGGAAGTTCCTTTTTATTCTCAGTTTTCTGGTAGTTTATTATGAACAAATATTGAATTTTGTCAAAGAATAAGTCTATATCTATTGAGATGATTGTATAATTTTTCTTCTTCATTCTGTTAATGTGGTGAATTGCATTGAAAGAAAGTTACAGTAACCTTGCATTCTTGGACTAAACCACTTGGTCATGATTTATTTCCCCTTTTTATATGTCACTAGATTTGATTTACTAATATTTTGCTTGGGATTTTTACATTTATATTTATGAATGATATTGACCTGTAATTTTCCTTTCCTTTCTTATAATATATAATAATAAAAATGTCAGATTTTGTTATCAGAATTACGTTAGCTTTATAAAACAAATTTGGAAGTCTTTTCTCTGTCTCTGTTTTCTGGAAGGATTTATATATTATTGGCATTATTTCTTCCTTAAATATTTGGAAGAATTCATCAGTGAAGATATCTGGCCCTGGAGGTTTCTTTGAGGGAGGGTTTTTAATTAAAGATTCAACTTTTTAAATTAATATCAGACTGTAGTATTTCTGCTTTTTCTTGTATCATAAGTTATGTTTTCAAGGAATTTGCTCATTTAATCTAAGTTGTCAAATTTGCTGGCATAAATAAATCAGTGGTACTTGATATCACCATATCTTTTAATGTTTGTAGAATCTGTAGCAATGATCTCGTTTCTCAGTGACATAATCTGTGTTTTCTCTCTTTCTCTCTCTCTCTTTCTTCTCTCACTCTCTCTCTCTCTTTCCTTGATCTGTCTTGACAGGGGTTTATAGATTTTATTTATTTATTTAAAAGCCTACCTTTAAAAAAAAGCCTACCTTTTATCTATGTTGACTTTATTGTCTATTTTTTTCTATCAATTTGATTTCTACTTTCATTTTTATTAGTTCTTGCCTTCTACTTTATTTAGGTGTAATTTGCTGTTGTTTTTCTAGCTTACTGAGATAAAAGTTTAGGAAAGTTGATTTTCCATGTGTCTTTTTCTCTAATAATTGCATTTAAGCTATAAATCTCTCTGTAATCACTACTTTTAGATGCATCTCAGAAGCTTTCCTTAGCCTTTAGTTCAAAATATTTTCTAATTGTCATTGTGATTACTTCTTTGACCTATGGACTATTTAGGCATGTGTTGCTTAATTTCCAAACGTTTGGATATTTTCTAGTTGTCTTTTTGTATAGGTTTTTTAATTGAATTTCACTCCAGTAGAGAGCATATTCTGTACAATTTTAGCCCTTTGAAAATTTTTGTTATTTGCTTTATGGCCTATCATATAGTCTATTTTGGTAAATGTTCCACAAGCATTTAAGAAGAATATTTATTCTGAAGTTAATGAATATAATGTTTTATATATGTGTTAACTAGGTCAATCTGGTTAATCATTTTGTTTAACTATTCCATATTTTGCTACTTTATTGTTTGCTCACTTGCTTTATCATTTACTGAGAAATATATTAAAATCTATAACTCTGATTTTGAATTTCTCCATTTCTTTTTAAAAATTTTGTTATTCTAGCTTTAAATATTTGAAGCTTCTAAACTGGGAGCATATGAATTTTGGAAAGTTTCTTCTTTTTTTGCATTTAATACTTTTTGCCTTTAAATCTACTTTGTTTGACAGTAATATAATCACCAGTTTTTTGCTAATAGTTTCATGCAATATCTCTTTTCATTTTTTTTTTAACTCAACCTTTGTGCTCCTATATCATGTGTGTGTCTAATAAACCACTGATAGTTGGGTCTTGTATTTGTAGTCCAACTTGACAATTTAAAATTTTAATTGGACTAGTTATCCCTTTATAATTAATCTAATTACTGATGTGGTTGGATTTAACACTTCCATCGTGTGGTTCAATTTTTATCTGAATTATCTATTCTTTGTCCCTGAATTCCCCCATTCCTGCCTTTCTTGATTTATCAACTATCTTTATATTTTTCATTTCTGTTAGCATCTTAGTTAGAGATATATTTTTTTCTCTTAGTGGATCTGAATTGCATCCCTGCATTATTGCAGCTTATCTTAAGGTCATACTTTTACTTCTTGAACAAGGCAAGAACTTTACCTCCTCTTGTCCTTTGTACTGTTATTGTCATTCATCTGTGCTCATACATTTACTCTAAGCTTAGGATACATTATAGCTATTGCTGAGTTAAGTAATCAATATTGTTTTATATCCATCTACCCATTTATCTTTTTTGGGTACCATACATTCCTTCCTGAAGTTCTGTCCTTCCCTCTGGGGTTATTTTCATTCATTCTGAAGGTCCTCCTTTTGATTTCTTTTGGTGCTGGTTTTCTGGTAATAGTTTTCTGTTTCTGTTTGTGCAAAAATATGTTTATTTCACCTCTAACTTTAAAGGACATTTTTGGTAGGTATAGAATTCTAAGTTGGCAACTTTTTCTTTTAGCACCTTAAAGATTATTCTACTGTTCCCTAGCTTCCATAAATTCCAGTAAAAGTCAGTTGTCTTCTTTTAAGGTAATGGTTCCTTTCACCTCTGGCTGCTTTTACAATTTGTCTTTGCTTTTTAGCAGTTTGTTATAAGCCTACATGTGATTTACTTTATATTTATCCTGATTGGATTTTGCTGTGCTTTATATAACTGAATATAACTGAATCTGCAGTGTTTGGAAACATCTCAGGCATTATTCCTCAAACACTGATTGTGCCTTATGATTCTCTCCTCTTTCTGGCACTCCAGTTACATGTGTATTAGAATTTTTTTTTTTTTTTAAAGATTTTATTCACTTGACAGAGGGGGACACAGCGAGACAGGGAACACAAGCAAGGGGAGTGGGAGAGGGAGAGGCCAACCTCCCCATGGAGCAGGGAGCCTGATGCGGGGCTCGATCCCAGGACCCCGAGACCATGACCCGAGCCGAAGGCAGACGCCCAATGACTGAGCCACCCAGGCGCCCCTCATGTGTGTTAGAATTTTGAATGTGCCTTACATATGCTCTGCTCTGCCCTCTGACCCCTGTATTTTTTCTCCACATACTCAATTTGGATATTTTTCTATTGAGTTCATTTGAATTCACTGATCTGATCAAGTACTACATCCAGTCTCCTCTTAAATCCATCCAACAAGTTCTTAAATTCTGATTTTTTTTTCAATTCCATAGTGGTCATTAGATTTTTAAAAAATATTCTAATACTCTGTTGGAATTCGCTACCTTTTTACCATTTAATGTATCCTTTTCTCCATTTATTTTATTTTTTTTAAAGATTTTATTTATTTATTTATTTGACAAAGAGAGAGAGAAAGAGCACCGAGACAGAGGAAGAAGCAGGCTCTCCACTGAGCAGGGAGCCCAATGCACAGCTCCATCCCAGGACCCTAGGATCATGACCTGAGCCAAAGGCAGACACTTAACCGACTGAGCCACCCAGGTGCCCCTCCATTTATTTTCATGTATTAATTATATATGTATAATTTTTTTTTTATGTATGACTGCTAATTCCACCATCTGGATCATCAGTGGGTCTCCTATTTTTTGGTGACTTTTTCCTACCTCCTTTTTTAATTGTCACTGCCAGACATTGTGTATAAAAGGATCATGGAGACTATATAAATTATGTCTTTCAGTGGCAAGGATTTCTTCTTTTCTCTGTTAGGAAAATAGGGGGAGAGGCTGATCATCTCAATCTAAGACTGAGGTATGTAATGGATAGATTGCTGTATGAATAGGATTCAGCCCACTTCTGGTTCAACCCTGTTCTTCAGCTGTGATCCTCCCAGGTTTTTGGTTAAGAACTTGAAAGCTCTCTGTCTCCTCAGCCCTGAAAAATCTGCCCTTTGGGTGTTTTACGCTTAGTGCTTTCACCTCCCACACTGTACAGGTCCAAAACATGACACATGCCTTGAGAAAGAAACTAGTGTGTGGTTCTTACGGGCCTCTCCTTTAGTGTGAGTTGGTCTCTTAACCACCTAAGCCAGGAGTTTTCACTCTGTCTTTACAGCTTAGCACCATAGCTTCCTGGGTTCCCCAGGACACAGCAAATCTCCTATGGGGGAATATTGACCTTGCATTTTGATCTCCTTCAGTTTATAAAACAGTGCATCAGACCCAGGCAACCACCATAATGGATTATATCTCTTTCCCTCACCAGAGTCCCTCTGCTTGGGCCAAGCCAGATTCTCAGCCCATGCTCAAAATTGATCATTTCAATCCTATACAAACTCTGCCAGTTTTTCTTCCTCCTTTTCAATCTTTATGTATTCCTTCTCTTCTTTCCTTATTGTACTAGCTCACTCTATCTGTACAATGTTGAGTAGAAGTAACAGGAGTAGATATCTTGTCTTACTGCTGGTTCTGGAAGAAAAACATCTAGTCATTCATTCATTCATAGAAAATTAGCTAAAGTTTATCTATCATCTATCTATCTATCATCTATCATCTATCTATCTATCTACTATCTATCTATCATCTATCATCTATTATCTATCTCTATCTATCATCTATCTATCATCTATCTATCTATCATCTATTATCTATCTCTATCTATCATCTATCTATCATCTATCTATCATCTATTATCTATCTCTATCTATCATCTATCTATCTATCTATCTATCTATCTATCTATCTATCTATCATCTATCTATCTATCTATCATCTATCATCTATCATCTCTCTGTCTATCATCTATCTATCCATCATCTATATCTCTCCTTTATCAGGTGGAAGATGTTCCCAACTATTGCTAATTTGTTGAAAATTTTTAAAAAATCATGAATGGGTGTTGAATTCTGTCAAATTCTGTTAACAGAATAAACTGATAAAGGTGAATTATACCGATTGATCTTGGAATGTTAAAACAAATTCACATTCCTGGAACGAATCTTACTTGGTAATGATGTACCATCACTTTTATGTGTGGCTGAATTACGTCTGCTAATATTTTTTCCTTTTAACAGATTTTATTTTTGAAGGTTTAAATTTACAGAAAAATTGAAAAGACAGTATAGAGTTCCCATGCCCCTCACCCCATTTCCCCTATTAATCACATTTCCCATTACTATGATACAGGAGTTACAATTAATGAGTCAGTACTGATACTTTTTATTAACTGAAGTCTGTAATTTATACAGAGTTTAGTTGGTCATCTTTTCCTAGTGGAAATTTACACCTAATTTGATTTGAATTGTTCTCCTTTTCTAATATAAGCAGTTAATGGCATACATTTTTCTCTAAGCACTGCTTTAGCTACATTCCACACATTTGGAGGTGTTGTATTTTCATTATTATTCAGTCCAAAATATTTTTTAATTTTTTTCTATGATTTCTTCTTTGGCCAACGAGTTATTTAAAGACACATTGTTCAATTTCTAATTATTTGGGCATTTTCTAGGTGTCTTATTGTTAATATCCAACTTAATTCTGTTGTTCACAGAGAACAGACTTTGTAAGATTTCAATATTTTGAAAATTTTGGAGGCTCATTTTA
Source organism: Mirounga leonina (assembly GCF_011800145.1). Classification (NCBI taxonomy): domain Eukaryota; kingdom Metazoa; phylum Chordata; class Mammalia; order Carnivora; family Phocidae; genus Mirounga; species Mirounga leonina. The sequence continues at coordinate 22,373,565 of NW_023270418.1, read as the reverse complement.
TGGACTACCATATGGACTATCTTGGTAAGTGTTCTATATGCACTTACAAAGAATATGTATTCTGCAGTTGTTTGGTGTGGTATTCTAGAAACGATGATTAGATCAAAGTATAGTTGACCCCTGAACAATGTGGGGGGTTGGGGCACTAACTCCCAAAGCAGGTGAAAATCTGCATATAACTTTTGACTCCCCCAAAATGTAACTACTAAATAGCCTACTGTTGACCAGAAACCTGATAACAAAAAGTCGATTAACCCATATTTTTTGTTGAATGTATTATATACTGTAGTCTTATGATAAAGTAAGCTAAGGAAAAGAAAATGTCATCAAGAAAATCATAAGGATTCTTGCTCTTTTAGCCAGTCTGATAAGCTCTGCTTTTTAACTGGAATGTTTAATTCATTAGCATTTAACGTAATTCCTGATATTGTTGAATGTAAGCCTATCGATTTTGCTGTGTATTTTCCATATGTCCCATGCCTCTTTCGTTCCTCTGTCCCTTTTTTCCTCTGTTATTTTAGATTAATTAAGCATTTAAAAAACAATCTTTTATCTATTCACCTTTCAGCTAAACCTCCTTGCATTATTCTGTAGTATTTACTCTAGGGATTCCAGTAGGTATCCTTAGCTTCTCAGAGATATTTTATCACTTCCCATCAGAAGTAAGGACTTTGTAACAATCTCTTCTTTCTTTGTGTTACTTTTTTCATATATATTACTATTATATACATTATAAACTCTGTAATACAGGATTATAATTTTTTACTTCAATTATATCTTTTAAATTAAATCTTATGTAAATTATAATTTATATTATTACAAATAATATATAACATATATAAATTATCAATTTATATTAAATCTTTTAAATTATATCTTTATATCTTTTAAATTAAATTAAGAGAATAACATTTTTTTTCAATAACTACTTCCCTGTTCACCATTTCTAGAGTTCCTTCTTTTCTCTAAATCTGAGTTTCCTTCAGGTGTAACTTCCCTATGGCCTGAAGAACTTCTTTTACTCTTTCTTATAGAGCAGGTCTGCTGGCAATGAATTCTCTTGGCTTTCACTTATTTGAAATGTCCTTTTTCCCCTCATGTTTGAAGGATATTTTTTTCTGGGTATACGATTCTGGATTTATTTTTTCCTCTCAGCTCAGTAATGACAGCAGTCCATTCTGTTCGGGCCTCCCTGGTCTCTGGTGATATGTCATCCCTCCTTTGTATGCACACCTCTGTATGCAATATGTCTTTTTTGTTTGCTTTGTCTTTACTAACTGCTTTCAAGATTTCCCCTTTCTATTTGGTCTTTAGACTACAATCTGCCTAAGTGTGACTTCCCTCTGTTTTTATATTCCTTGGGATTCAGTGAGCTTACCAGATATGTAGATTATGTTTTCCACCAAGTTTGGGGCATTTTCAGCCAGTGGTTGTTCCAAATACTTTTTTCTGCTCCAGTGTCAATTTCCTTTCCTTCTGAGACTTTAATTACACACGTTAGGCCAAATAATAATGTCCCACGGATTTTTGAGGCCCTGCTTAGTTTATTTCATACTCTTTCCCCCTTCGGATGGAATAATTTCTGTTTATCAGACTCAAGTTTGCGGACTCTTCTGCCAACTCCCATCTGTTGTTATGTGAATTTTTCATTTCATATATTGTACTTTTCAATTTCGAAATTTCTGTTTCATTCTTCTTTAGAGTTTCTATTTCTCTGCCTTAGTTTTCTGTTTATTCATCATGAGCATTTTTCCTTTAAGTTCTTGAGCATATTTATAATATCTGCTTTAAATTCCTTATGCAAATTGTAACATCTTTGTCATACAAATGTTGGTTTCTTTTTTTTTTAATTTTAAAAAAGATTTTATTTTTTCATTAGAGGGAGAGAAAGTGAGCACCAGTAGGGGAGTGGGGAGCAGAGGGGAAGCAGACTCCCCACTGAGCAGGAAGTCCAACCTTCCTGGGACCTCAGATCATGACCTGAGCCAAAGGCAGATGCTTAACCCATTGAGCCACCCAACCGCCCCCAAACCTTGGTCTCTGTTAATTATTTTTCCCTGAACTCTGGGTCATATTTTCCTGTTTCTTCATACATGTCCTGTAATTTTTTTTTTATTGTGAATGGTATGTTGAGAGAGTGTAGAATCTGTTATCTTCCCATGAAGAGCATTGATATTCATTCCGGCAATCAGTTAACTTGGCTGGACTCGAACTACAAACTGTCTCCTCTCCAAGGGGCAGCAGCTGAAATCTTTCGTTATTTCTTTCAGACCTCTATTCTTGCTTTTGGCCAGTAACCTTGGAATCTCCGGGGTCAGCCCAGGATTTTGTAGAGTTTATACCCAGTTTGTTGGTTCCTCCTTTTATGGCTTCATCCTTTCTGGGATTCACCATCATATTCTATTTGCTCTTGCTGCCCCAAACTCCATCATATGACTCCTCGGGCAGTTTCCAGGAGTCTCCCTCCTCAGTGAGACTAGAGTTTTCTGCTTCAGTTTTAGCCATCCATACTGCACAGACCAAGGAGTACTGTCAGGTTAAAAAACAAACATGATTTTTCTTTTTCTTTTTTTTTTTTTAAAGATTTTATTTATTTACTTGACAGAGAGAGACACAGCAAGAGAGGGAACACAAGCAGGGGGAGTGGGAGAGGAGAAGCAGGCTTCCCGATGAGCAGGGTGCCCGATGAGGGGCTTGATCCCAGGACCCTGGGATCATGACCTGAGCCAAAGGCAGACGCCTAACGACTGAGCCACCCAGGCGCCCCAAAAAACAAACATGATTTTTCAAACAGTTTCCCTTCTTCTGATGGTCAATATCACTCATTTCTGACTTCTGTTCACTCTTTAGTACCTCAAAATAGTTGTGCTTTTATATTTTGTTCAGAGTGTATAATTACTACCCAAAGGAAATTTTAACTCAATGAAAGCCATTTCATTGTTACTGGACATGGAATCAGTTCGTGCTATTTTAATAGCTGTATTTTTGTAATGTATTTTAATAAAAGTCTTGCAGTTTCCCCTTCTTTTCAATACTTTATTGACTATTGATGCTTCATTCATCCTGATAAACTTCAGACTTATTTGGTTATGCTTCAAAAAAAAAATCTCTGAGGGATATTGAATGGAATTTCGTTACATTTGTAGATGTTTTTTAGAGATTTATTTATTAATTTTAGAGAGAGAGAGTGCGCGAGCAGGGGGAGAGGGAGAGAGTCCTCAAGGAGACTCCCCACTGAGCGCAGAGCCGGACATGGGGCTTGATCTAACGACCCTGAGATCATGACCTGAGCCAAAATCACGAGTCGGACGCTTAACCGACTGAGCCACCCAGGGACCCCTACATCTGTAGATTTATATGTACAATTATTGCTTATAGCCTTATAATATTGGGACTTTCTTCCTCTAACAGTAGATGTCTCCACTGGTTTTCTCATATTTTATGTTGCTCACAAACATTTTGTAGTTTTCTTCCTCTAGATGCTAGTCCCTTGAACGATTTATCACAAACTATTTGGTAATTTAAAAAAAAAGTTTTTTTTTTTGTGGGGCACCCGAGTACAGCAGTCAGTTAAGCATCTGTCTTCGGCTCAGGTCATGATCTCAGGGTCCTGGGATCGAGCCCCGCTCCCCACTGAGCGGGGAGTCTGCTTCTCCCTCTCCCTCTGCTCCTCCCCCTGCTCCTGTTCTCTTTGTCTCTCTCTCAAATAAATAAATAAAATAAAATTTAAAAATTTTGTAAGAATTTGAGCACAATCTTCCTTCTTTTTTTCCAAACACTAGAAATGGGATTAGCCGTATTTACCCCCTAGGGCTGTATCAGTCGGAACCCAGTTATAAAAGCAGAAAGCACCCTGGTTTACCAGAGAAAGAGAAGTACAGAGGGGATTGTTGAATCAGGTCCTGGAGGACTGAAAGGAGAGGACAGCAACTCTGAGGACACACAGAGACAGTAGCCTTTGGAAACATCTACCAGCCTGGGGCTGCAGGAGGAGGGGAAGAGATGTTTGAGGTGGAAGGGTCCCACGGGGCTGGGACTCAGACCTCTCCGGAGGGGCTGCTACCAGGCCGGTGCTAATGTCTCCAGAGCTCAAAGGAGGGGCTCTGCATCGCTGTCATTAGACTCTTGGGACGAGGGTGCTGTGGGCTGCTAGTTGAATGTCGAGATCTCAGAGGAGAGCCTCACGTCGCTGAGACTCGGGCCCTTAAGGAAGGGGCCCTGCCTGCTGTTGCTAGCACCTCCAAAGGGATGCAATGAGGCTATTCCTGGGACTCCTGAAGGAAGTTGGAAACAGGAACCCACGTCCTCCAGAGCCAGCTGCCACTGCCAAGGTCAACAGCCTTTGCTGGGGTTATACTGACAGGAATGGATGCGAGCAAGGAGGAAGGGATGCGAGTCCCTCCTCCCCTTCTCTTGCCTCTGTTCTCCAGCTAGTCACCCTCAAATGGCAGAGAGCCAGCTGACAAGTGAGGAAAGAAATGATCAGATTGAGCCTGGCATCACAAAGCGGAGCAGAGAGGAGTGGGCGTGGAACTGTCTCAAAACGGGAGACACCGTCCTAACATTCATCGTTTCTAGCCCTGGGGTGACTGTCACAGTGCTCATCTGTGGGGGATATTAATTACTCTTCAAGTTGAATCACACTCTCACCTGACTATCCTGTGACCTAAAGACTAAATTGTGAAATCAACCATCATCTACAGTCCTTCAATGAAATCCTACGGGGAAAGGGGGAGATAGTGAAAAAGAAATTAGCAATATATACAAATATAAACACACACACACACATAATAAGCAAGAAGCAAATACACATTATTGCAATAGTCCTTTCTTCCCTTATGGGTCACCGAGTCAGAGCTGATCTTACAATTTCCTTCTTCTACCATCCATGCCATGCTCCATATTAGATGGCTGTGTGTTCCAACTGTGCATTCTGCAACAACCTGATTTTTCAGGGATCCTGCCTTTTTTGCTTGCGGTAGCTTTACATTAGCTTTTATTATCGGATGTGGAGGAGTTAAGAGGTGTCCTCAGAAAGTCCTCTGGGTTTCCAACATAGGCTGTTCATTCATTGCAGAATCAAAGCAGCCTCATTTGATGACCAGGATCAATCACTCAAGGCAATAGAGGAACCTCCTCTTGGGCCCGTTGGTTCAACGGCAGGAGGAACCCAGAATTCCCAGTCTCACCCACTCACTGAGTGGAGCCCATTGCTGGGTTCCACAGGGGAAGCATTTTTCCCCCGGGAACAGAGATTACCAAATCAGCAGAGTTCACAGTTGTGGGGATAAGCAACAGAGATTGTGCAGGTGGTTATCAGGTATCACAGGGAAAGAAGTCACTGCCAGGCTGTTTTCTGGTGCTTTTCTTGTGGACGTGGGAGGGAAATGCCTGGTACTGATGGCTGAGTGAGAGCATACTCTGCATCCTAGGACAGAGCCCCCATCTCCCAGGGTGTTGTCTCTAGAGTACAAGCACGGCTGAGTCTTCTGAAAGCCATTCCACTCTGCAGTGAGGCCACTGGCTTCGGATGATGGAGTGTGGGGTAAGATGAGGGATTTCTACGGACCCAAGTCCATTGTCACTCTTTTGCCATGCAATGAATATCTTGGTCAGGAGCGACGTCAGGGAGAAAATCATGATGGCAAATCAGGCATTCCATCTGTCCAGAGATGGCAGAAATCTATACACAGGCAGAATATTGATTGAATAAAAAATAAATAGTGAGATAATTACCCTGGGAGAGAGAGGAGAGTGTGTTTGCGTGTGTGCGTCTGTGTGTGTGTGTGTGAGAGAGAAGGGGCAGCTTGGGGAAGGTTGTAAGAAAGAGAAAGCTTCATCTTTCATCATCGTAAGTCAAAGTGATGCCTACAAGGAAGAAATGAAGCACTAGAACTATAAGCAGGTTATTTAGAAATATGCTGATTAAACAACATTAGATACAACTAACTGAGAGTGGTTGCATGTGGGGAGTGGATGAAGTGAGCCAGAAAGGAGAATGCTGGATTTTGTTATGTCTTTTTTTTTTTTTTTTAAGATTTTATTTATTGAGAGAGAGAGAGGGAGAGAGAGCATGGGCGGGGGATGGACAGAGAGAGAGGGAGAAGCAGGCTCCTCGCTGAGCAGGGAGCCTGACATGGGGCTCATGGGGCTCAATCCCAGGACCCAGGGATCATGATCTGAGCCAAAGTCAGACGCTTAACTGACTGAGCCACCCAGGCGCCCTGGATTTTGTTGTAAGGCTTAAAGAACCACTGGACATCTAAAAAAGTGATGTATTGCTTTGACTAAAATTAGAGCTATGTAAATAGAAAAAGGAATCTTACCCTTAGATCTGAGTCTAGAGAGTTGTCATTTCCAAGATTCCTGCAGCCTAAGGAGCATGAGGGTTTCTGTGCTAAGCTGGGGAAGGCGCCTCTTCTGGGAGCACTTTACCGCCCTCTGCTGGAAGCCCGAAGTAATACCCGCCAGCCGGCCAGTCCTCCAGCCACCCAGTGCCTTAGCGGGTGCGTCGGTTAGGAAGCTGGGCCCCACCATCAGGCAGCCACCGATGAGGGGCACTCTGACGGGGCCCTTTGTCTTCAGGGTGTCTGGCATAGGTCCTCGTGCCAGGGCGGCCAGACCAGCAGCCTGTCCTCCGTTTGGGCGCTGTTGCCCACATTTGAAGAAGAGCCCCTTGGCCCTACCAGCCCACCAGATGTTTGCCATCTGTAGGGCTGTGGTTCGCTTTCAGGAACTTTCTCCAACCTGGCCTCATCTATGATGTCTTTAGAAACTCCTCAAAACCCATGGTGTGCACTTGTCTCTTTACCTTATTCGAATGCACCTGCAATCCCCACTTCCTGCCCTACCTCCGACACCTGTACATTTTCTAGATCATTTTAGTCAGGGTTGGAGTGGGATTCAGGGAAGTCAGACCTCCTAAGCACACTTTACTTGGGTCTGGGTTTTTCTAACTGCAACACGTGGTCCACTTCTTGGTTCTGGTCTCATCTTTCCTGGGGGAGAATTTGCCCTGCCAGAGAAGGGATGAGAAATTCTTCAGGCTGAACTTAGCGTTGCCAAGACTGCACTGCCCCTCGCGGGGATGGTTGCACACAAAGGGCATAAACCACGTAGTGGAGAGTTTCAGACAAGAGTCAGGGGTCTTCTTATTCGCTAGGATCCTGACACGTGGATGGCAGCTCCCACACGTCTGCTGAGAACAGTCTCACAGGCTCCATGCACCCACCTGCCGACTACATAGTGCTTCCTGCTGAGAGAGGAATGACCACTTCGGGCAGGCTTCATCCCTGGAGCCAAAAGGTGACACGCTTGGACAGGGCTTTAGGGTATCATGGAATTAGAGATTCAAGAAAGGAAGTGACTTTCTGGACAAAGAGCCCATCCCTCCCCATCCAGCACCTTCATCCCTCCCTCTACCCTTTCCTTACCAGGAGGGCCCAGCTTCTGTCTACATTCCTCCAGTGACAGGGAGCTCATTATCTGCTGTTTCTGGAAGGATCTGACTCAAAGTACTTCTTTCTCCCATCCTTAATCTGCCTCATGCCATCCCCTACGTCTCGGTCTTGGTTCTGACCCATGTTTCCTCCCCCCGCCCCCGTGATGGCCTCCAAGCATTTGAGAAGGAGCAAGTCCCCTGAGGGGTCCCCTCTCTAGGGAAGGTTGATTAATTAGGACTCTTCCAGCTACAGGTGCTAAAGCTCAGCTCCTACCAGCTTAAGTAAAACAAGAGGAATTTCTAAGCCTCATCCCCAGGAGTGCAGGGTGCAGCTGGCTCCCGGAGAGCCAACGGTGCCATCTGGGAGTGTTGTTTGCTGGGGCTCCCTTTTCCTCGGCTGAGCTGTTTTCACTCCTGGGCGGGGTGGGAAAGATGGTCCCCAGCAGAAAGAGACTGTCTCTCCTTGAAGGCCCTAGGGCACTGGTCAGGGTTAGTTACAGTGGCAGAAGGACTGATATTAGAGGTGGCTCCGTAAGGGTGTCTATGCCCAGGTCAGAGGCGAAAAGTCAGCGGTCCAGCCCACCTGAGGGGTGGCGCCAACATTTTCAAGTTTCCAGCCCTGAGTGCCCAGAGGTCCGTGGCCCGGAGCCTGGGGCGTCTATGAAGCCACAGGATAAGCCTGGAACCTTCCCAGAGAGCTGATTTTCTTCAGTGGAAGTAATTTTAAGCACTATTTTTAGATAAAACAAAAACGGAAACATCATGGAGCAGAATGCAGAATCTGTATGTGATTTTGAGTCAAAACCCAAGACTTCAAAGAAATGCCACACTTGTGGCAGGTACTTTGGGCTGGTTGCCAGGCCTGCCAGGTAAACTTGCTCATGCTTGCTTGCATTAGCGGGCATTTCAGGGAGGAGTGAAGAAAGTGCTGGAAGAGAGGCCCTGGGACCCATGGTCTGGGCACGGGGTCTGGGGCTCCCCAGAGCTGCAGGGCAGGCCAGTGAGGCGATGGGTCACTTCAGAGAGCCCTGCTCCCGCTGGGGCCCTGGCTACGCACAGCTCCGTGCTCCTGCCAGCATCGGCTCATCCTCATGCCCACCTCCCCAGGTGTGCCGACCCATCAGGAGGCCATAACTGGCTCTAGAAACTGGCCCCAAGGGCAGGAATCAGAACCCAGGCCAAGTGAGGGACCTGCAGGCCCCAGCAGGACATGCCAGCTGAGAAGAGCTGGAAGCAGGTGTCAGCTCCTTCTTGCAGCTTTTCACCGAGCAGTGGGCACCTAGGCAGGGCATTCCCCGAAATCTTTAACCCTAGAAGCTCATGGAACCAACTCCTTGGAACAGACCTCAGCCTGAGTGCCTGAACGAGGTCCTGGGGGCCCCACGGGACCAGGGTCACCCCCTCAAGGTTCTGGATCATGGGGAGATGTGAGATTCCCAGGTAAGAGGCCAGGGAAACTGGGGGACTGTGGGGTACATGCAAGGGGAATAGGATAGCAATTATCTACCAACTGCTTTGGACAGGTTTTGATGTGTTAACTGGGCCAGTTGTCCTGGCTGAATACGAACCTGTAACGTGGAGCAAGATGGAGACTCAAATCCAGCCCACATTTATCGAGCCCCTACTGTGTGCCGGGAACTGTGCTGGGAGCCTTCATGTATATTATCTAGTTCGATGTTCACGAGAGCACAGAAATCTAACCTATCCACATTCAAGAGGGTTAACGGGAAAACAGAAGAGGGAGAAAGCAGGCAGCAGACCTGCCAGGTAGAATCCCAGTCACACCTCCGCCCTGTCCCCCCCTCGGCTAGGGCTCGGACATTTTCTCCGGGGCAGATGGTGTGAGAGTCCAGCCATCTGCTCTCGGCCACCCCTTTGCCCCTGTCCATCCTAGCTCGTCGGTTCCCCAAGTTCAGTTTCCATTAAAGTTGCTCCTCGCAGTTGTGCACACAAAACCAGGTGGATACGGACATGTTGGCGGGGAAATCAAGGGGCTTTCCAGGGTCGTCGTGTCTGTACTCAAGTTTTGCCTGACCACTTTAGACCTTGTCCCAGAATAGGCTGTGACTCTGTGAACTTGAATCAGGCCCATGTTGCAGGTGAGAGAGTGGGGCTTGGAGGCGTCATCCGCCCAAGGTCACACACATGGCGCCAACAAGTGTCGAGCCAAGGGTGTCTGACCCTATGACCCTGTGCCTAGCCAGCCCTGCAGTGCCTGGACTTTGAGTCCCATCATTCCTGAAGACCCTCACCTGTGTCCTGACAAAGCCGGGATTGCCCAGCAAGTTGGGGGCAGAGCTGACAGCCGGCCATAATTCAGACTCCGTGTTTGTGTTTGTGTGTCACACGCTTGGCCGAGGCGCCTGGGTCCCCGAACCCCAGGTACAGTAAAGCTTTCCCCTCCGAGCTCCATCTTCCATCTCTTACTGTGGGGTTTTCCCCTTCTGCAAGCCCAGCCAGCCGCCCAGCTCCCCGCTGCCTTGCTTCTCGGAGTTGAAGGTGGCACTCTGGAAAAGTCTGCCTGTTGTTCTCAGCAAGCGACCGCGCCGGGTGCAGTGGCGTGGCCAGCGGGCTGTCCTGACACAACATCTCCCATCCCACGTTCTCCTTTCAGCCCCTAACACCGCTGCCATCAAGGGCTAGGACCTGTGCCCCTCCTTGGACCTGTGCACAACTTGCTGACTGCCTCACCCGGGAGAGTAGGGTAGAAGATGCTGTGTGACCTTGGGGGCTAGCGACTCCACCTCGCTGTCTCTGGACACTCACTCTTGGGATCCCGCCACCATGCAGTGGGGAAGCCCCAAATAACCCATGCAGAGAAACCTCATAGAGAGGACACCCTGGTGTTCTAGCCTGTAGCCAATGTGGACCGCCAGATCCCTGAGCAAAGAAGCTGCCCCAGTGACCCCCCACTTCCACCATCAGGTCGGATCCTCCCCAGCCTTCAGGCCTCCCCGCCAAGGTCCCAGTCTTTAGGGAGCAGAGACAGGCTGTGACCTGTCCAAATTTCCAACCCCTAGAATTATGATCGTAATTAAATGGCTGTCTGATGCAGAGCGTTTGGGGTTGCTTAGTAACATAGCCAACTGGATAGTGACAGAAGCAACATAGAAAAAGTTGCCCCAGCCTGCTAAGGGGTCAGAGGCCACAGGACCAGAGAGTAGCTGGAAGCCAATCCCTGCACGCTGGGGCAGCCGAAGAGTTGCCAAGGCCTCCAAGGGGGGATGACTTCACAGCATGCTGAGGGACGCTGGACCCCAGCGGGAGCTGCCGACCTGGGCAGAGACTCCTGCCTCCGCGGACCAGGTGCTCTCGGGCCTCGAGGACACCCAGAGGCCCTTCCCCCATCCTTGGGGCTGCAGAAGCTTCTGTTCTTGTGTGATCCTGGGTGGGGAACGTTCACTCATAGGTGAGACCAAGAGGAGGAGGAATTCAGAGGAAAATGTGGAAGGAAACTTGAAATAGGTGATTTCTTGCACATCTGAGTTTGTAGAGTAAGATCCTGCCCAGTGCCATGGGTTCTGTGTTACCCAGACGAAATTTTGTTAGACTGTTCTGTCCCAAACCAATCTGACCTCAGGGTCTCAGAGATGCCTGGACCTTGCCCCTAGGAGATACCTCCGTTCGGTTCACTCGGTAGCACTGGGGCCTGGCAACAGGCACTTGTAGGGGGCTCAGAGATGCTGCCCACCAGAGCAGGGGCTTCTGGGGGCAGCCAGGAGCTCCCCGCCCCACGTCAAGCAGAGATTGGCACAGCGCTGATGAGGGGAAGGCAGGACCCGACACTGGTGCCTGGTCCTGGCAATCCTCAGTGTGGCCACTAGATGACAGGCCAGGGCCACACGGGGCTCCCGGACGGGCCACCCTCGGCAGACCTGACCCTGGGAGCCTGTTTCTTCCGCTGAGTTTGGGTGTCACTATGGCTGGGAGGAGGGGCCGCAGGGTCAGCCGCAGCTGTGGGGGCCAAGGCTGTGAGGGCTGATCTGAGGTAACCAAAGGGCTGTGTTCTAGAACGCCCCACTCTCCAGTCCCTTTGGCCACATCTTCCCATTGAATCTAACAGGTTTCTGGTCTGGCCTTAGGACCCTACACTCCTAGACCCTCGTTCCCCTTTCTTTCCTGGGCTGTGTTTATGCCACACTCACCCGGGGCTCAGGACTAAGGCGGGAGCCCGAGAGGGTCTGCAGCCTGTAAACCTCAGGGTCCTCAGCGCTAGCCCGCCCTGCAAGCTCAGCGGGAGGACCCGAGTGTCTTCACCCCCACCCCCCACGTGTCACTCAGCTGCCATGGCAACCGGAGTAGCAGGAAGGACACGTATGGGATGAGAAACCGATGCCCATGGATGAGACATGACTGGTCTCTGGTCACCCAGTAGAGCCTGGATTGAGACCCAGGTCTGCCCCGCTTCTCTCACCCACCCCACGCTCCCACGCTGCTCTTGTCACCCTGTGTTCTCTGGGTTGCGTGGCCCTTTCCCACTCACTCTGCTTGAGAGGGGCCCCTCCGGTGCCTTGTGACCCAAAAGATCCAGGCTCCTGGGGGTCCGCGGCCAACACCTTGACCCAGTGCTTTGCCGGGCATGGTGGCCCCAGGAACTGCTCAGATGGCCCATGCTGGCTCGAGGGCAAGCCCCAGGAGAAAAAGTCCAGGGCACAGAATTAGACAGTCTGGAGCGCTTTTCACCAAGCTTCAGTCCCTCAGCTGTGAAATGTGGGTCACCCCACAGAATCATAAAGCCAGAAGCGCAGCTATATTTGAAAGTGCTTCGTGACGCAACGTCAACGGTCACCCTCAGGGCGTCCTTACTGGGTGCCCGGCTCCGAGCTAAGCCCCTTTGTGACGTGGTCTCCCTGCGTCCTCACAAAAGCCCTGCGAGCTCAGTGTGATTGTTGTTTGCTTTGTATTGATACATATGTTTGTAACATAGAGCGTGCACAAGCCTGGAGAGTGCAGCTCAGTGATGGTTTACACCTGTGAAACCAGCCCCTTGAAGGCCCCCTCAAACCCCTCAGTCACCGCCTCGCCAAACGTACCACCAAAGGGGCTCCTGGCCGGCTCAGTCGTGGAGCGTGTGACTCTTGGTCTTGGGGTCGTGAGTTCGAGCTACAGGCTGAGTCGAGAGATTACTAAAAAAAAATAAACTAAAACAAAGGTAACACTATAAAGTTGGGGTTATGTATGCCCATTTCACAGATGAGTAAACTGGAGGCATAGGGAAGGGCTGTGCACAGTGGCTAATGGGTAGGACCAACATTAGTCTCTTACCCAAGCATCTGGTGACCCACATAAGCCAGAAGGCAGCGACTTCTTCTTCCTCTTCTGTCCCCTCTCATTTCCTCCTGTCCCTCGCCTCCGACTTTTCCTCCTCTACCTCTTGGCCCCGCAGCCTCTCCTTGAGGGCTACCTGACTGTCATTCCATAAACTCCCCACCAGATGGAGCCAAAGGACCAAGTGCAGAATTGAGGCAGGCCGCTCAGCGCCCGGTGTTGGGCCTGGGGAGCCCTCAGGGTTTCTGGGCTTTGGGTGGGAGGCAGGGGAAGTTGCTGGTGGTCATCCTGGGCCCTGGTCAGCAGATAGGACAGGGGTGACCCCCACACAGGCCCCAGTCCATTGACACCCTGACAGACAAAGGGTGGAATGCAGGCTGGGGCTCAGAGTGAGGTGAACACTGGGCTGGGAGCTAAGAAAGCCAGGTTCTAGTGTGACCCTTCCCCCTCCCCTGTCACCTGCTCTCTGAGTCACTGACCTGCCCTGTCTCAGTGGGTGGCGTTCTCTACCAGTAAGGTCAAGTTTGTCCCACCTCTGCCTCTGCATTTGCTCTCCCTTCACCTGGCTGACTCGACCGTCCAGTCTGCCTATTTAGTCAGCCAGCCTAAGAAGCTCATTGCCACCACCACCGGCCCCGCCCCGCCCCGCCCCCCGCCCCGCCCCCGCCGCCAGAAGCCTTCCCTGACTGCACAGTCAATGCATCAATTGCCTCGGCTGTCCCGGCTGTCCCGTGTGATGACTCAGTGAGAGGGACACTCAGCCAGAGGCTGTTGGTGGTCTTCCACCCAGCTTCCCAGGGCGGCTGGATTGGAGGGGGCCCCAGCTGGGGTGCTTCACCTTATGCAGGCAAGGGGGAGTGCTGAGAGGCTGGTCTCGTGTCTTCCTTCACCTGGGTCCAGCCGGCATGTACATCTCTAGCCCCTGGAAGGTCAGCCTCGCAGAAAGTGGGTCAGGAAGAGCCTTCGGAGCTCATTTTTTTTTAAAGATTTTATTTATTTATTTATTTGAGAGAGAGAGAGAGAAACAGCATGAGAGGGGAGAGGGTCAGAGGGAGAAGCGGGCTCCCTGCTGAGCCGGGAGCCCGATGTGGGACTCGATCCCAGGACTCCGGGACCATGACCTGAGCCGAAGGCAGTCGCTTAACCAACTGAGCCACCCAGGCGCCCCTTCAGAGCTCATTAATCACACAACGGCTCAGGTCCTGCAGCACCCTGGTGCTCAAGACCGTGGCCCAGCGCTGCCTTGGGTCCTCAACTCAGGGCTCCCCAGAAGGCCCTACAGGAGGCCCCCCAGGTCTAGGGACCTGGCCACATGCCTTCCCTGGCTGGAAGTTCCTCACCAGTCCCCTCCTCTGATGGAGAAGACTCATCCGGGGCCGGGTGGGGAGGGGACTCCTCTTAGCCAGCAAGTATGTGTGTCTGGCGGGCAGTGGGGAAAGGGGTCTGAAGAAGCTGCCTTCTCAGGCTGAAGTCCTGTGGGGCTCCCTTGGAGCCCTGTTGGAAACCACCAGGGCCGTGAAAGAGCCCAGCATCTGAGACCTGCGCTCCAGGCCTGACCCTGAGGATGAAGAACTGTTCGGGCAGGTTCCGAACAGAAGAGCATGAGTTTCTTCTCCTGCGACATGGGGGTGGTCCCTCTGCCTGTTTTCCTCATGGAGTAGGTGTGAGGATCAGGTGAGCTGAGGGACAGGACGGGGTTCTGAAAGGTGCCCCGAAAATGCAAGGCCCAAAAAAGTTTCAGTCCCCTGGATCTTAGGGGCAGTTAGACAACCTGGAGAGCTGAGGGTCTGCTCTTTTAATTACTCAAACTTTCAAATTATATTTTAGCCTTAGGATGAAATTATTTTTTAAAAATATGACCTATTTCCCTACCTTATTAAATAGAGTATCCTTTAATATAAGTTGTACTGATGCTTTTGAAATCTACCAATGCCAATCGTTATGCTTTTATTTATTTTCTTAAAGATTTATTTATTTATTAGAGAGAGAGAGCAGGGGGAAGGGCAGAGGCAGAGAGAGAGAGAGAATCTCAAGCACACTCCCCAGTCTTAGGGCTTGATCCCAGGAGCCTGAGATCATGACTTGAGCCGAAATCAACAGTCGGCTGCTTAACCGACTGAGCCACCCAGATGTCCCTGTTACACTTTTTTTTTTTTTAAAGATTTTATTTATTTATTCATGAGAGAGAGAGAGAGGCAGAGCGAGAAGCAGGCCCCCAAGGAGCAGGGAGCCCGATGCGGGACTCGATCCCAGGACCCTGAGATCACGACCTGAGCCAAAGGCAGACGCCCAACCATCTGAGCCACCCAGGCGCCCCCCTGTTACAGTTTTTAAAAAAGTTTTGGTCTCTTAACATCAGCCAGCACCTCTCATTGCTATCAGCGTGCCCAGCTCTTAACATCTCCTTCATCCTGTAAAACTCCCCCCCTCTAATCTGTTGTGCATTTGGGAATCAGACCCTCAACTCTGTCAGACTTATATGTAAACTAAAAGTAACCAGGTCTTGAGCAATAGGGGCTCATGAGCAAAGTGCATGAGCTTTATATTAGGCAGTGGCTTCCTTGCTCTTGGTCTTGGTATGAACCCTGGAGGTAGTGGCCAGGACCGGTCATGTCCTCCTCAAGGGCCCTTGTGATCACGCCTTCCATTGCCTCACCCCAGCCTCCCCCTGCCCTCCCTCACCTGGTGTTCCTCAGCAGCTCCCCTGGCTGGACATCCCACCTACCGATCATCTCTGTGCAGTCCACTCTTCAGTGCATGGTCAGCCACTTTCCAGAAGACATATGTGAACACCTCCCTTCAAGGCTTGAAACGTTTTGTTTTCTCAGAACGAAGCCTAGCTCCCCACTTCTCAAGGGCCCACCTTTGGGGACCCCTCTAGCCTCTCCTTCTACCACTCCTCTGTCCCCATGCCCTTTGCTGTAGCCACAAAGAAACCCTAGAGTGTTCTGTGTTTCCTGGCTTCACACCAATTGTTCTCTCTGCTCTTCCCCCTCTTCCTCACCTGGGAAAATTCAGCCCAGGTGTCCTCTCCTCTGGGAATTCTCCATTGCCTCTTCCACGTTTATCCAAATGCCTCCCCACCACTGCCTCATGGACGGTGATCATGGCTTAAGTCACAGACTCTGGAGCCTGACTACCTGGTCGAGTCCCAGCTCTGTTCTTCACCACCGTGTGGCCTTGGGCATGTCACCTGATCTGGTTTCCCCACCTGTAAAATAGGACTAAAAACAGTAGCTAGCTCATTGACATCATCATGTGTGAGGCTCCTCATGCCATGCTTGGCCCATAGTAAGCACCCAAGTCGGGGCGAGCTAGTTTGCTTATCTGTCTTGCAATGATTGGTTTCTAGTCTCCCCCACTAACCCCAAGCTTTTCAAGGGCAGGCACGGTCTTCGTTCATCTGTATTTTTTCCTCCACGGTGTCTGGTGCAGAAGCAAGCCCACAGCAGCTTCTCAATAGCAGCCAAACGCATGAATGGAAAACAAGTTCAACGTCGGCTGGAAGGGTCCTTCCACAGCACAAGTGAACACCCAGCACTGTGTGAGTGAGTGCTCCTTGCCTGTCTCCCTTCTCCCTGGAACTAGATGGTAAGTTCCCAGGCATAAGGGGGGCAAGGCTGTCCCTTCCTTTGGCAGTGCTCCCCGGCAGGGGTGGGGACCTGAAAGGTGACTCTGGGGTGCTGTCCACGGTGCTGAAGAGAACTGACAAGTGACTAATTCCTCCGCCTGAGATGGATGCTGGGAAGTGGGGGGATTTGCTTCAGGGCCGCCAGGAATGGATTTTTCATCTCCAAATATCAGCCAGCACATTTTGTTCTGACATTTCCTTGGCACCTTCGCCAGTGACGTGATGTTGCCTGTGCGGCTCTTTCCCCTGCCTTCCAAATTCCTTGGAGAACGGTCATGTTGCCCACCATGCTCTCCCACAGCTGTAGGCACCTCCAAACTTGGATGCATCACCCAGAGACCCATATTAAAGAGACTGAAGTGTGTCTTTTCTTTGATAGGGAAGATCTGGAATTTTGGTTGATAAACAAGGAAACAGGCTCAGCCCGGTGAAGGGAGTTGTTTAAAGTCAGATGGTCAAGAAGGGAGAGAACTGGGCGCCTGGGTGGCTCAGTTGGTTAAGCGACTGCCTCCGGCTCAGGTCATGATCCTGGAGTCCCGGGATCGAGTCCCGCATCGGGCTCCCTGCTCGGCGGGGAGTCTGCTTCTCCCTCTGACCCTCTTCCCTCTCATGCTCTCTCTCATTCTCTCTGTCTCAAATAAATAAATAAAATCTTAAAAAAAAAAAAAAGAAGGGAGAGAACTCAGGATAAAGGGGGATCTTCAAATTCACAAGCTGTTGATATGTTATGATGCCAGGAAGCTGTACGCAGAGGCATGGGGTCGCCCACAGGATGGAGGTCAGGGTGTTCCTGTTTAGCTGAAGGAAATGCCTTGGCTTAAGCCTTGAAGCCAAATCCCCTGGCCCCACCTTCATCCCGTTGACCTCTCAACTACCCTGCAAGGGTGGTGTCGCCATTGTCCCCATTTTCCAGATAAGAAGATGGAGGCCCAGAGGGGCGAGACCACCATTTCGAGGCTCCACAGCTACTTCCCCGCCACGGTTGGTGTGAAGCTGGTGGGAGGCGCGTCAGCAGGAGCGGAGTTCCTGAAGCAGGCCTGGCAGAAGGTGTGCTTGGAAATCATACTATCTACTTCCCTCTCCTGAAGGAAACAGTCCTCACATTTCAGAGCAGGAAGAAGCATCTCTGCTCACGCCACCTGGCGCCTCGGTGATTCTACGGCCTTTAAGCACATTCTCCTGGGAAGATAATGGGAAAGACGATGAAAACCAAAGCCAGCGAAGTGGCCGCCTGGAGGGCAATGGGGAGCTGCTCAGCAGGCGTGGAGAGAAGCTGGGCTGAACACGAGGCATTAAGGACATCCGAGGACACTTCTTATCCCCCGAGAGCAAGCAGTCAGGCCTGGCCAGGATAGCAAAAGCCCACTGGCTCCAACCAGGGCCCCCGGGCTCCAACCCCAGTCCCACAGCTTTGAGCTCTGGGATCGCAGTTTGAGTCACCTGTGATGAGAGAACCGTCCTTCCAGATTGGAAACAGCTGGGAGTGTTAAGAAAGCGTGAATGAGATGACCCACGGTGCCTGGCACATAGTAGGTGCTCAATAAATGTCAATTCCCTTGTCAATTCTTGTCCTTCCCCCCTCACCAATATTTATTCACCAAGTGTTTATTGAGCACTTACTATGTGCCGGGGGCTATTCTGAGTCCTGGTGATCTGGCAGTTCGCGCGCTAGGTGCCTGGTCTCATGGACTTTATGTTTTACTAGAGAAGTCAGAAGAAAAGAAGCAAATAATAAACAAGAAAATGGTAGCTATCAGGAAGTGCTGTAAAGAACATTGAGCTTTATTTTGATAGGGAGTGGAAGGCGGTATCTCCTCTTTAGATAGGAGAGTTGGGGTGGCCCTTCTGAGGAGGTAACAAAGAGCAGAGGCCTGAATAAGGATCTGGAAGGGAGAGCATTCTAGGCAGAGGGAACAGCCGGTGCAAAGGTCCTGAGGTAGGTGTAAGCTTGGTGCCCTGTGTGACTAGAATGTAGGCAGCAAGACAGGGGGTCACAGAAGATGAGGTGGGAGAGGTGGGCAGGGCCCCAATCAGCTAGGACCCTGTGGGCCCTGGTGAGCCACGGACTTATATTCCCTTCTCCCAGTCTTTTTTTTTTTTTTTTTTTTTTTTTGTCAGAGAGGCAGAGAGCACAAGCAGGGAGAGTGGCAGGCAGAGGGAGAAGCAGACTCCCCTCTGAGCAGGGAGCCCAATGCAGGACTCAATCCCAGAGCCCTGGGATCATGACCTGAGCCCAAGGCAGACACTTAACCAACTGAGCCACCCAGGTGTCCCTAGCTTCTCCCAGTCTTGATGGTCATTCAGTGCTTGGAAACTTTTTTACTTTTCAGAGTCCTTTGTTCTGCTGTAAAGTCAGTTCACTAGGGGGCCCTTTAACCTTAGCAATGAACCTCCACCCTAGGTTCTGACCTTAAAAGTCAAAACAAGAAAGTCCTTGGAGATACTCTACAAGTTCGAAACTTTCATTGCTCTGGTGGATCGACTAAGGCCCAGAGGCAGAAAATGACTTGCCTAAGGTCATACCATAAGTTACAGACTCTACCGATTAGGATTATATACCTCTACAAGTGATAAGAAAACCCCCAAATCACTAGCTTAAAAAATTTATTTCTCCCCAGTAAACAGAGAGAGGTAAGCATTCCAGGCTGGTACAGTAGGTCTACAATCATCAGGGACCTAGGCTGCTCCTAATTTGCTCTACCATCCTCAACATGTGACTTCCACCTCATGACCCAAGAGGGCTGCCCTAGGTGCAGCTGTTGTGTCTGCATTCCAGAGCAGAAAACAGAAAGGTTGAAAAAGAAAGTGCCCTTCCCAAAAAGGGCATGTCTCGGGTGTTGTGATTATATTGCATCGGCCAGAACTTGGTCATGTGGCCACAGCTACCTGCAGAGGAGGCTGGAAATGTAGTCTTTACTCAGGACAGCTATGTGCCCAGCCCAGAGTTAGGGCTGCCATTCATCAGGAAGAAGGGGAGAACAGATAAGGAGGGACATCTGGCCGTATCTGTCACAGTGACAAAGTTGAGACTGAAACCCACACGTCCTAACACCCTAGTGTTCTCCACACTGCCCTTTGCCCCAGCCTGCCCCCACCACGATGAGCAAATAGCAGCCAAATGTAGGGGAACCTCTGTGGAGAGTGGCCTGGAGGAAGTAGAGGGAGGAGGACAGGCACCAAGGGAGGAGTCATGACAGAGGGAGCCCAGCTGCTGGGCCCTCCCCCGTGGCTTTTATTGGGCTGGCAGCTGGCCCTGAGGCCCAGGGCAAGGAGACATTGCTGTCACCTCCTTTTGGGGAGGCAGCTGGTGACACAACTCTTGACAGTTCCCCATTGTTCCCAGCGGACGGCGTGGCAGGTTGGTGGGATCCCACGGTGGCAGCAGGTGGGGGGAGGGGGGAAGGTGTTTCAGTAGCTGGCAAGGCCGGCCTGCCCTTCCCCCACTCCAGCCAGCCCCCCCTCCCCCAGGCCTGGACAGGAGGCAGGGCTGGCCTGTGGTCCTCGCTGGGAGACTCTCTCCTTCTGTCCGGCACGGCACGGAACATTTTCCTCCTTTGGCCTCCCTCTTGGCCTCCCTGCCTCTACTTCTCCCCCAGGCCTCCCCTCCCCTCTCTACTGCTCTCTCTTGGTCATTTGCTCCTCTTTCCCAGAGTCTTTCTGTCTTCTCCTCCCTCCTCCCCTTCATTCCTTTCTTCTTCCCAAATTTCCTTTCTTCCCGCCTTTTATCCTTCTTTCCTGTCAGAACCGCTCCTTTCTCCCCGCCCTCTTGGCCACATACCCATCACTGTGGGGTGCCCCACTCTCTGGCCCCCCCCCCTCCGCTGTGTGGGGCGGGGCTGGGACAGAGCACATCCAGGAGCAGCCTGGGTGGAAAGTGACTCTGGTGGCCCGGGGCTCCAGCCTTCCCCCAGATGGGGACAAGGACCTCTGTTCACTGAGCTCCCACTCCATGCTTACCACCTGGGCGGCACTTAAATTTACGGACCTCACCACTGATCACTAAGGCTGGTGGTGACTGTTATCCCCCCGTTATAGGTGGGGAAACTGAGGCTCACAGCTGCAGGGTTGTCAGAAGCCCCACCGTAAAGGCAAGAGCCAGAACAAGGTGGGTCGGAGCCTCACTGCTGAGCCCCTGCGGGTCGCAGCCCCTCGGCTGTCACAGAGAGTGAGAGACAGCACGGGGTAATGACAGTCTGCTGCTGACAAAGTGATGGTGCTTCTAGAACACCAGACACCGTGCTGGTGCTTGGAGTCAGACGGAGACCAGGCTGCCCCGCGACCCCAAAATGACAGGGTTCCCTCCTTTCACTGCCTTTCTGCCTGCCTACAGCTCCTTGAAGTGACAAGGCCAGCCCCGCTGTCACCCTCAGGCCTCCTGGGTCAGCCTCCGGGCAGCACTCAGTCCAGACCCGGGCTCGCTTCTCCAGCCTTCCTCGGATTCATCTGGCACAAGCCCAGACCCTGGGGGGTGCTTTTTCCGATCCCCCTCACAGAGGCACCCCTGAGTTTCCCTGGGCTGCGTGCTCCCATGTAGCTACAAGCTTAAGAAACCTCACATTTTCTTACTGCAGGCGTCTTCCCTGGCTGTTGGGTGGGCCGGCCTCGGCAGCACCGCATGGGGCCCAGTGGCTAACTGGGGTTTGGGAAGGGGTGGGGAGCGTGCACAGGGCTGGGCGCACAGGGGGCTCGGGAGGCTCTGGCAATGTGCCTTCTTAAGAGGACTGGTAGTATCCCGCCTTCATTTGTTTATTTTTTGATAAACATTTTCTTCTTTAAAATGTGCATATGTTTTATACATTATTTTAATGTACGTATGTTTCACAATAAAAAGTACAAATTAACAAGTTAACATAAAAAGGAAAACAGAAGCCAGGTCTGGGACGGCCAGGGTGTCAGCAGCCAGAGGGCAGTCTGGACAGAAGCTAGGGGAGAACAGGTAGACCAAGACAGCAGGTCCCCAAGAGCCTTAGGACCACCTCTCCCCCGACTTTAAGAAGAAAGAGGCAAAACACAGGAGACAAGGAGCCCTCGGGGGGGGGGGGGGGCAGTGGGGAGCACTCGGGGAGCTGGCATTCACCCAGCCTGTTAGTGACATCGTGGGGATTCCAACCTGCTTGTCACTTTTCATCTCCCTTTAAGTATTTTCCTGTCGCTGAGCTTGGCACCTGATCTGCCTCCTGCCTAGGACCACCGGTTGTTTGGTTCTTCTAATGTCAGACCTCATTCTTCAGGTCTGCAAACCACCCACCGAACGTGGCTTTCCCTACCCACGGCTGCCTAAAGAAAGCGCCACCTCTCCACGCCCCTGCTTATTAGTCACCCCATTGTCCTGCTGAATCAATGAGGTACGCTGATTGCAGGATAGATCGGTGTAGGTTGCCTTCGGACAGGCATCTATTGTCTTTAAACAGCGAGTTCTGTTTTCTATTCACTTTTTTGCGGCTACATCAGAAAATCCAACGGTACTTTTAAAAAATTGGATTTACCTAAGCTATTGGAAGCGGTCATTTATTTAGCATGTAAACGTTATACTCCCAGAGATAGGTTAATCCCAGCCATTGTGAATGCTGGAGAATGATTTCTGAAATGTATCCAAGCCGGAAAATGTACCATTTCACCGAAAGAATGGGCTTTGGCTTTCTGGTTCTTTTTCTTCAGTGAAGCTTCGTGTAATTTTAACAGGCCTGAGTTTTGATTTCTGAACTTTTAACCTTGTGGGCTTTTAAACTTTTAACTTTTAACCTTTTTAACCATTTGAAATGGTAAAACTGAAATAGAACAATGTTAGCTTGGTCAATAAGAAACTTAAATTTGAGAGTGTGAGGTTAATTTTCATTTCCTTGGTTTTACATCGCCAAGAAAAGCAGTACAAGATTTCCTGCTTTTTAATTTCCCAGATGATTTATAGATTTGGCAACAACACTATTTATGGGAAAACATTAGAAGAAAATAATCTTTCTGCATTAACAGAAGGAATTTTGAAAGACATAATGCAATGAATAGTCTTCCTGTGTTTGTGGTCAGATTTCTCCTGGCTTGAACCTTTCAAGGGATTCCACCCCAACCCCATGCTCTTAGAACAGAGCCTGAGCTCCTTGGGAGCCCACAAGCCCTGTAAGTTCTGGCTTCCATTACCCTTCTTTGCTCATCTGCTGACCCCAGCACTCTGTGCTCCTGTTGATTGAACTTCTCTAGTTTCCTAAATAAAATCTGCCCTGTGCTCTCTCCCTCCTGGTGCTTTGCACATGCTGTTCCCTCTGCCGGGCTTGCTTATCCTCCTGACTCGCTACTCATCAGTCTCTCCTTGTATAGCGTAGAGGTCACTTCTTCCAGGAAGCCTTCCCTGACACTCCTGAATGAGTATGTGATGTACGCTGCTTCTCTTTGCTCAGACAGCTTCCCACATGGTCCCACGTGTTCTCTATCATAATCCTTCTCCTGCTCTATTATCTTGGCAATTCCTCAGTTTCTTGTGTGTCTCCTTCACTAGACTGTAAGTTCTGTGAGGGCAAGAACCATGTATTTTACTCACTTCTGTATCCCTAGGGTCTAGTATGGTGTTTGACACATGGTGGGTACTCAGTGCCGGGTGAATGAATGGATACATGGCCAGAATTTGATTGATCTCCACCAAATGCTGCTATCACATCTCTTACAATTTATCATTAATAGTTCTTGGATGGCTTTCTCTTAGTTTTTAATTTGGTCATTTACTCCATCCATCCACTCAATTATCTACCCATCTCTCTATCTCTCCATCCATCCCTCCCTCCATCCATCCATCCATCCATCCATCCATCCATCCATCCATCCACCCACATATTTCTATGGCTAGGCAGAAACGAGATTGAAGTTATAGTAAGTCTTAGGGAAAGAAGAAAACCAGGCTCTCTGATGTTAATGCCAGAATATAGATCAGACTCAGAAAATTGGAATCACATTGCAGACACACCTAGGCAGGGAATACCAGAGAAATGGATTATCCAGCTAAAGTGATTCAAGTCTCACACATGCACAGTGAGCTCATAAATATAGACTCTCACTCCCCGCCCCACCTTCCTCTCTTCTTCCTTTCCCCCTTCCTCCTCTCTCCCTCCCTCCCTTCCTTCCTTCACCAAGCCATCATGGAGACCTCTTTCTGGGTCAGGCCTTATCCTGAGGACTATTGAATCAGACCCAGATTTTAGCCCTGAAGATGCTCTGAATGTATAGGGGATCCTAGAGTGGGTATAAAAAAAGATACAAAAGGCACTAAGTGTCCTGTGCCATAGGAGAGGCCCAGATAGGGTTTCCTGAGCACCTGGAGGAAGGAGAAGGAGGAAGGTTGCACGGAGGAGGGGACATTTGAACTAGGTCTTGATGGATGGGTAGGATTTAGATATGTGAGAAAGAGGGGAGAACATTCTAGAAGGAAGAAATCAAAGGAGCAAAGACACAGAGGTGGAATAAGTCCAGGCAGGTCCAGGGAATCCAGCAGTCTGGGGGAAAAGCAGTGGGAAGAGGAGACACAGAGGGTTTAGGAAGGGGCTTCGGCCAGATCACAGCCCCTGCCTTGGTGGCCAGCTGAAAAACAACAGATTGAGTAACGAATTCATCTTACAAGTATACTGACCCACCTATGTTGCCACTTTAGGGCCTATTGCCTCTCCCCTGATGGTCTGTGGTAGCACTTGGCCTGCTCTACCTGCCTCCAGCCTTGTCTGTCCTCCCCCTCCCCTGTAGGCGGCAGACTCTCCATAAAGGAGCATATCATGACGCCCCTCCCTTGCCTATAGCCTTCCAGGGCTCCCTTGTGTCCTGAGCATACATTCTAAGCTCCTTGTCCTGAACTACAAGCACCCCTGCCCCATACACACACAAACACACACACACACACATCTTTACTCCCCACACCTCTCCTAGGCTTCCTGGGCTGCTTTCATTTCCTTAAATGGCCCCCTACATTTTCCTCTGCTTGAGATAGCCTTCAGCTCCCACAGCCCCAATCGGTGCAGGCCCCTCTGCAGATTCTGCAGGCTGGGGACAGATACGGATTCCGTGGGGACCCTTTCCCCCTCCCACAGGACCACACCAGTTGTTGCCTGTTTATCTGGCTTCCCCACTGGACCTCGAGCTCCTAAGAAGAGAATGTTTGTGGGATTCGCTGTTCTCTGGTGTGCCTGGTGTGGAGCAGGCCCCAAATTCCTGGGGCTTCAGGGGCAGGAGATAGAAGGTCTTTGACTGGTGGGGGTGGGGTGCCTTCCCCCCCCCACCCATCTCCCAGTTCCCTGCGTCCCCAGAGGCTGGAGGAGGCCATGTGGTGAGGAGAGACAATTGCCACCACAACCCAGCCCAAAGGTGTGAGGGGTAACAGGTGCAGTTGGGGGAGGCCCTGGGAGGTCTGGCCGGCTCTGAGGTTGCCTCCAGGTCCAGCAGGGATAGAGGGTGAGGCTGGCAAGCAGGAGCCAGAATCCAAACCTTAGGTCTGGGTAGGAAGGAGCCACCTCGGGGGGGTTGGGGTGGGGGTGGCGGCCGGGGGGCCTGGATGAGGAGCACCCGTGACTTCGGACTCTGCATCCATTTTGCCCTTTCTCCCAGTTTCTCTGTTTATCTTTCCAGCTAGACCCGCCTGGGGCTATTTCTGCTTCCTCCTTGTTCAGCTGCTTGAGCAGCCTTGTGGCTTTAATTGGCCCATTTTCTGCATGCTGGAAAGATATTTCCCTCCTTGTCCCACTGCCCGCCCCCCACTACCCAGGAGACCTGAGAGTAAAAGCTAGAAGTGAGGCTAATTATGGAGAGAAAGGCGGACAGAGACAGCCCAGGAGAGGGAAAAGGGGGTGGAGACAGAGACAGAGAGACAGGGACAGAGACAGACAGAGGCAGGGCTCAGCAGGCGACACAAAAGACGAGTGGGGGGCTGGAGAAACAAGACAGAAAGAAAGACAGGAGGTAAGAATGAGGGAAACACAGAAAAACAAAGGGACACAGAGAAGCAAACAGATGGATCTGTGTCCCTATTTGAGGGACAGGAAAAAGAGGCAGCCCCCAGGGTGAAGGAGCGCAGGGTCTCCAGGGAGGTGGGGGCTCCCGGCATTGAGGCCCCCAGCAAGCATCACGCTTCTCTGGGCCGGAGTGCGGGGTGGGGAAGACACAGCACAGTGTGTCCCATCTGCAGGAGACTGATGGTAAGGATGTCACGGTGCTTTGTCACAGGTGATGTCTTACAGAGGTGCGGAGGGAGGGAGTCATTAGTGGGAGGTGTGGGGCTTCACGGTGGCCGGCTCTCTTTCCTCTTGCATTTTAAATGAGTTAGGGTGGAGGTGGGCCAGACTTCCTGCCCTTCTTCGTTGTTGATTCCGGAAACAAACATTTACTGACCACTTTCTAACCGTGCCCCGCCTCCTCTCTGGGCTCTGCAGATACAAGGTGATGGAGGCACATTGCTGCCCTCCTGCTCAAGGCCCGGCTGACATCAGGGGGTTAATGTTTAAAGTCTACGGAATACACTGAAAGGAGAAGAAGCTGACCCAGCCACACCCACTATACCCTGGCATTTGCTGTAGCCAAGGTAGGTGGGAGGAGTCCAGCAGAGGGAGTCCCGATCTCCACCTGGGGCAATCAGGGACAGCTTCCCAGAGGAGGCAACACAGGAGAAAGCCTTGCAGGCTTCCCAGAGTGGAGAAGGCAGGGAAGGAGTTCCAGGCAGAGGGATCAGCCTATGCAAAATGCAGGGACATGGGGAGGAGAGCTATTCAGGAAATGGAGGGTGAGGGTGGGGGAAAGAGGGAGATGAGGCTGGGCAGGTAGGCAGGGGCTGGATTGTGGGGACCTTGAATGCCTGACTAGGAGTTGAGGCCAATGGGTGATGGTGTCCAGCAAAAGAATAGCATGATCAAATCTGAGTTTTCTCCTAGAAACCCCGCTGATATAAGCCGGGGCAGGAGCAGGGGGCCCTGGGGCTGGGAGAGCGTGAGGAGGCTTTGGCAAAGGTCCGAGGGCCTGGATCAGGGGAGGGAGGCCCATGGGTGAGTAGTCCTGCACTGGGCTGGCCACCCCAGAACCCATGGCCACAGAAGCCTAGAGAAGAGCCCTGTGCAAACTCTGAGACCAGCTCGTCCAGGGGTCTCAAACTCAGGGGCCCTCAGGGGCCATAGGAGATAGCTGGGGTGAAACTGTAGAAAATGGTGGGACCTGGGCAAACTGGGGTGCACCTTCAAATTGCAATTTTTTTAAAGATGTTTATTGAATACACTGCATGGGTGGGGGGGCAAGACAGCAAAGGAGAGACTGTCTGCCCAACTGCAAGTTTTTTGAAAATAAGATGTTAGTCAAAAGAAATGGCCGGCCAGATTGGTCCCTCTGTCATCACTAGGTTCTGACCTCACCCCTTCCCCACATTTCACAAGGAGGAAACTGAGGCCCAGGGTGGCCAAGAGACTTGTCCAAGTGTGAGCCCCTTGTAGTCATTATCCAGTTGGGTTAACACCCTCATTTCAAGGCGAGGAAACTGAGTCTCAGAGGGGTGAAGTAGTTGGCCCAAGATCACACAGCTGTGGGAGAAGGGGGACCGGGCCACTTCCCCAGGTAACATTCCTTTCAGGAAAATGACTCAGCCCCTTCCAGAACCAGCTCCGGCACTGAGGGAAGTGGAAACCCAGGAAGAACAAGGAACCGCTAATTGCCTGACGCAGACTAATTGTCGGTGAGAGGGGGAGGTGGGCCGAACAGAGGGTAAGAACCAGCGGGGGGACTATGAGGCGGCCCCAGGGGGACGCGCTCTGGTTCAGGGACTCAGCTGACCGAGACCCACAGCCGCCAACCAGCTGCTGGGCAGGGGGTCGGGGCCGGGGGTGGGCTGCTCCGCCTCCAAGGCCCAAATCACCCCAGCCTGGGGCCTGCTGAGCTGCTGATTATCTGCCAAGCTGGACTTCAGAGAATAATCATCACAACCAATAATAATGCCTCCCACCAGCTCTGAGCTTTTAATGTGTTCAGCTACTAGCGAGCAGCCTTGTCTCATTTGGAGAGAATGGGCAGTGGGGTTTGTAGCTGGCCCCAAGAACTGGAAAGTCCAACCGAGGTCAAAGACAGCCGCGTTTACCAACCTGAGCCTATTTCCTCGACTCTAAAATGGAGACGTTGTTCTCTGCCCCTGCGTATCTTCTCAAGCCTCAACTTCCCCCTGGCACCTCTCCCACGCTCCCACCCCACCCCCAACCCACATCGTCATTACAATCCGGACCCACAGAACTGTTGGTCTACCTCTCTGAGGTCGATGCCTTTGTTCTGCATCAAATGCCAACCTGTTCCAGGCTCAGGTCTTCACCGTGAACTGCTCTTCATCCTACAAAACCCGATACCACCTTCTCTGTGAAGTCCTCCCGGATTATCTCTAGGCAGAGTTAATCACTCCCTTCTCCGGGCTGCCACTGATCTGTGTACATCATAGGAAGATATTCTATCTTCGCCTGTCTCTCTCCCTTTCCCCCGCATGTAGAGCTTCCTTGAGGCCAGGGAGACTGGACCTTATTTACCTCTGGATTCCCAAAGCCCAGCACAAGCCCAGCCCCCAGTAAGTACTCAAGAAATAGTTCTTGAATCCAGTGGTCCCACCAGCCTCATGGCTGGCATTTTCTGTGTCTGTTTCCTCCACAAGACTGAGAGCCTCCCGAGGGCAGGTCTGAGCCCTGCTCATCTTCCCGAATGGGTTGGCAGGTAGGTGAACAAAAGCAAGTGCTTTGTTCATTGTGAAGCAAGATCGAAGGGAAAGGCAAGACAAAGGAAGAAATCCCTAGATGGAAAAGCAGACGAACGCATAGTTCAGAGTTTGTCCTTGAGGTGGTGGGTGTATCTGCCTGCTTGTCCGTGCGTGTACGTCTGCATTTGTGTACGTGGGTGTCATTTGCGGGACTGTGTGTGCGGGTGGGTCAGAGTGCGGCTGCGGCTTGCTCGTGAGGACGCACGCATTACTGTGTGTGGTGTACGAGCATCACTGGACTATTGTGTGTGTTATTTGTCTAGAGTTTGTGGGTAAGTCGTGTGCATATAACCGTCCATGTGTCTATGGTTCGTGTGGAGGTGTGTGTCTCTATGTGTGAGTGTGTGGAGGTGTAGTGTTGCATCAGGGTTTAGACGATGAAGTAGGAGGGAGAAGAAAATACAGAACGTGTGATGGTCAAATGCCAAGTGCAGAGAGCAAGAATGCGCAGGTGTTCCCGACAGAGACCTGTGTGCAGGCCCTGCAAGTCCCATCCCCAGCGTCGACTCCATTCGTTCATCCCTCACTCGCTGGTGAGCCCATGTGGACTCCGCTGGCCTCCGCGCTGGTTGCTCGGGACCTGACAGGCCCTCTCCTCCCAGGAATGCCCGTCCTCCTGGGGGAAGACAGACGGTAAACAGTCACAGAAGCGCGTGCACGATCAGCACCGCGACAGAGGGACCTGGGGGTGTGTGGGAGCACAAAGGAGGGACCCCTGTTACAGTTGGGAGGTCCGAGAGGTTTCCCAGAGGAGGAGCCATCCCAGCTGAGCCCCAGGACAATCGTCTGGCCTGGGATGGCTTTCCTGGGCAGCCACATGTGCTGAGGCCACCGTGGGCCTCCGCGCGGGGCTCCCTGCCCCTCGTCCCCGTGCTGGAACCCCCATCTTTGCTGTCCCCTGGCTCACTCTTGCTGTCCACCCTCCCAGCAGGCCCTGCAGAGAAGAGGACTGTGCTAACTAAGAAGAGGGAGAAGAAACCAGGGCTGAGCAAATGGGGAAGGCTCCTGGTGCTTCCTCTCCTCAGCAGGCCTTGGGCCACGAATCCCTGCCTCTGGAGCCGTGGGTGCACGGGCGTGGATGTGTTTGTGTGTGTCCAGCCTAGCGATTAGCCTGGAGGCTCCTGGAAGGCAGAGGAACATCTGTCGTGGTCTCCCCCTGCCCTGACTCCCCAGCAGGGCCCAGGCGGCTGGAGGCTCAGGGGGGTCAGTCAGGCTGGACAGACTTGCAAATTTGACAGCCGGTGTGGACCAGAAGCCCAATGTGGTTGACAAGGGCAGCTGGTCAACAGACCAGACGCTGGGAGAGAAAATATCAGGCTTCTGTGACTGATATGATTTTAAATCCTTATTCACAGGCAGGCCTAGAATTCTTTTTTTTCTTTTTCTTTTTTTTTTTTTAATTTCAGGAAAAAAAGCTTGATAGAATAA
Source organism: Mirounga leonina (assembly GCF_011800145.1). Classification (NCBI taxonomy): domain Eukaryota; kingdom Metazoa; phylum Chordata; class Mammalia; order Carnivora; family Phocidae; genus Mirounga; species Mirounga leonina. Next base: position 22,344,060 of record NW_023270418.1, on the reverse strand, counting down.
ATGTGATGGTAGTACATGAACTAGAATCCTGGAGGCTTTCAGTTCCCCCCTCAGGGCCCTTGCCTCTTCCTGCGTACCTACGATGCACCTGGCTCCGTGCGGCATCCGCAGAGCTGGGAGCTGGGAGCTGCAGCCCCCGGGGGGATACGGGAGTGGGGATGCCACTCAGGGCCCGGCCTGGGCTGCAGAGGAAGGGCAGGCTCTGTGCGCTTGCAGGAGAATCTGAAAGAGCTTCCCGGAGAAGGTAACATTCGAGCTGTGTCTGAAGAAGGAAAGATGTTTCTGAGGAAGAGATCAGCATGTTCAAAGGCCCAGAGGCAGGACTGGGTAGGCAGTTGGCAAGCAATAGTAAGCGGCACCCTTTGGCCCCAATACGGGCTAGACCAGGGATGAAATGGTGCAGTGAACTCAAATGGGAGGACCTCGTGGCGGCTCTGGGCTCCAATCTTCCGTGACCTGCGGTGTGGCCTTGCTCCGTTCCCTTCTCCTCTGTGTGAGCTGGTTTGTGGCTGATGGAACCATAGAGCGGAAATGTGGCAGCCGAGACAGATGTGTGGCGCGCTCGTCCCAGCCTGCTGTGCCCGGAGGCCATTAGCTCCTGGGGAGCTTCCGTGCTGTCAGTTTTGAGGCTGTGTGATGTGGTGGGGAAGGAGCCAGATTATATAGGTTCAAACCCCGGCTCAGCCCCATGCTAACTGAATCATGGTACAAGGTCCCTAAGCTTTCTCCACTGTGGAGAGAGCATGAACCCTTACCAGGGTGCTGTTGTGGGGGTTCAGTGAGCTCGTACCAGACATGGGGCCCCCTAGCCCTGACCCCCCACCCCGGTGTTTCTGCATTCAGTGCTCGAGGAAGCCATTGTCCATTGATTGTTGCTTTTCCTGATTTAACCGGCTCTCCCCACTGGAGATGGCGACAGCATGTGTGGGAGATGGGAGGTCCTTCCCAGGGTCTCAGTGACTTAGCAGAGCTGGAGTTCACTGTCCCCTGAGTTCACTGTTCCCAGAGCTTATTACATCACAGCAAATTACGGGCATGTGCTTGCAGGAAGAATCCTGTACGTGCTCAAGATGGAAACTCCTTAGTCCTGCTCTGTGAAGGGGCTAGCTGATCTCCCAGCCCTCCCAGCTCTGCTGGGTGTGACTGTCACCCCCAGGGCTGGCCCAGGGGAGTTAGTTGGTCCTGGGGGTGGGGGATGGCCACTACCCCCTCCTCTCGTGCACAGGCTCCCCACTCCTTGGGGCCCATTGCGTCTAGAATCTCTGTTGCCGGACTACTCCCCATGCTCTCCTGGGCCCTTACACCACCCCTTCTCGGGAGCTCTGGCTCTAGCCTGGGGTCTGGGGCATCTCAGGGCAGACTGTGGGGCCCCTCAGAGGACCCGCTCCTGGCTCTGGGTGGGTCAATTCCAGCAGCCTGCATGAGCCTTCAGAGACACTCTGGAGCCAGATGGCCTGGGTCTGAGGGGCCTTGGGAGAGACGAGGCCTCCAGCTTTGCAACCAGAACCTCTTCCAGATCCTCCCTGGTGCTCCCAGTCCTTGGGGAGAAGACCCAAGGAGGAGCTTCCAAAGTGTGGTTCAAAGACCACCTGCACCAGAATCACCGGGGGCTGGGGGTGGGGCAGGCTCATGAAACATGCCATTCTCTTGACCTTGCAAGAGTGAGACCTACTGCATTTGAGTCTGGGGGGCTGGGGGCCCGGGAACCCGCATGGTAGCAAGCTCACCGGGTGAATCCTGTGCATTCAAGTTGGACAAGCTCGGGGTCAAGGGGCAACAGAGGTGGGGAAGCCCTCTGTATCAGGAATCCTAGTACTGTTTGCGCCTCAATGCCCCACTTCCTAAAAGACGCCGGGGAGTCAGTTTGTCCCGATGAGCAAGCCTGAGCCTGAGCCTTCTCTTCTCCCCAGCTGCCTACACTGCTCACACATCCCCGCAGTTTCTAATTTCAAAATGGGGCCATTTGAGCTGTGTGTCAACTCCCTTCCCCTGGGCGCCGTGCCTTAGGAGGCTGCCCACTGGGGAGGCGTCCAGGCTCCCATTCTTCTGAGGCTTGCAGGCAGGGCCCAAGGAAGGCACGGGAGAGCCTACTGCAGGCCAGGGGTGTGGGCTTTCCTGGTCTAGAGCCTGCCTCTGACTTTCTAGACACAGCAAGGGCCTCCTAAACCCCTTTCTCCCAGAAGTCCCGCACTGTCGCCTCCATCCCCAGTGGCAGCTTGGCTGCCAGCAGGCTCACCTGCAGAGGGACACCCGTACGGGGCCCCGGAGCTGGTGCTGGTGTGGGCTGGAGGAGTCTGACACCCACTCTGGCCCCTGCAGATGGTCCGATGCCTTACTCACTCGGCAAGTGTTTGTTAACACCTGCTGAGTGTGGCTTGCTGTGCTGGGTTCTGGAGGGGGGAGGGTGGGGGATGGGGGACTGTTTGGGGGCATAGAAAGAAATAGAAGACTGGGGGAGTGGAGAAGCCCACACACAGGTTTAGAACAATCACTGAGCAGCCTGCCAGGCAAAGCGAAACACACTCATCTAAATCCAGGCTGCACGCGCTTGTTCGGCAGGCCCCGGTGGGGTGGCGGCTGGTGGGGGGTGGGTCTCAGAGGTGTAGGGTGTACACTAGGGTGGAGGGGCAGGAATGAGGCAGGGGCAAATAGGACTTGAGTTCTAGCCTTGCGGCCGCCATGCTCATATTGTGTGGCCTTGGGTAAGTCCCTTATCCTCTCTCAGTCTCCATTTTCCCCACTCCGGTCTTTCCCCCCATACATAGGCCCTGGAAAATGGCAGATTTAAACCAAGTTTGCGACACCAAGTAAGGGATATGGCTTCTTGATCACCTGAGTAGACTCTCAGCTGAAGATCTGATATCGACCCAACAGGCAGTATAGGGTAATGGTTAGAGACCCTGTGATTTGGGGTCACAGACTTCATGGGAAGCCAGCTCCATCACTGAATATCAATGTCCCCACTCCGGAGTGGGCGGATCTCCAGCATCCTTGTGGGGAAGATCACATGAGACAGTCTGGCTGGGGCAGGGGTACCTGGATGGGCACCCAAGGATGGGGTGGGGGCCTGTGTAGTTCATCAACAAAGCACCGCTTCCCCCTGTGCTTTTATTCAGTGTTAATTGCAATATCTCCTTTTGGGGGGTTTCAAAGAGTACGAAAGCGGAGAGAGGTTTACTTCTCTGAAAGATGGCGTGGAGTCTGAGGTCTGAGGGGTTTCAGGATGAAGGGGGCCTGGCACAGTGCCCGGCAGGCAGTCAGCTCTCCCCACTGCTCGGAGACTCTGCTCATCCCTCCGGTTCCTCCCTGGACCATCTGCAGCGGACTCCTTTCTTACCTTCCTCTTCTGCCATGCTTGCATCCTGGGGACAACTGGAGCCCCCCATCTGGCCCAGAGTCTAGCTGAGCCTCTCCCCCCAGCAACTTGGTCTTGGGCTAAGCCTGATCCCTCCTCCCCTGACTGGGCTGCCTCTAGTTTAGGAGCTATATGTACAGTGTCTAAAATTAGAACCCGCGTTCCAAATCTGGTTGCTATTCACCGGCTGTGTGATTTGGGACACATCACTTAACTTCTCTGTGCTTCAGCTGCCTCCTCCATAAAAAAAAGACTAATGAACCCACATCATCATCGGGCTCTTGTAGAGATGAAATGAACCAGTGCGTATGAAACACTTAGCACGTACTAAGCACTCCATCAACATGCTGCTCTTCTTTGGGTTAAAGCCAGGGGGCCATTGGATCTGTTTTCTTAACTTCCACAGAGCTGTCTCCCTGCCTGGGCCCGTCGTGCCGGAAACTGTAGGAGTGAGTAATGAGAAGGATCCATGTGAGTGCGTGGTCAAAATAGAAGCTGCCGTGGCGAGGCGAGAGAGATGAGGCGTCCGGGGAGAGCCTGCCTGCATGCCTTCAGTGTGGTGGGCCTACAGGTTGTCATGGAATGAGCCGCTCGCTGATGTTTGTGGAGCTGCCTTGCACATTCCAGGACCGGGGCGCAGGGCCCCATCGTGTGAGCCTGCTGGTGGGGGGCTGGGTTCAGCAGGGACGACTCCTCCGAAGGAGCAAGGGTGGAGCAGGACATGAGCAAGGGCATAAGCAGCTCCAGCCGGACTCAGCAGAGAGAGGAGAAGGAGAAGAAGCCATGTGAGGGCCAGCAAGCCGGTCTGAGCCCTGGTGACTTGAAATTCTTCCCCCTGTCCTCCCCGTTCCCTCCCCTTCTCCCTCCCGGATCCCCGCTCTCCTCGGAAGGAAAAGTGTAATCTCACCAGGACCCAGCAGAAGAGAAAATCCAGCCCAACAGCATTTTAAGTAAATGTCTTTAAGAGTTGTTATATCCTAAGAGTGCAAAAGAAAGGAAGATTCCATCTACTTCAAAACGCCTGACTTAAAGGATAAATATGTACACATGTGGTCAGAAGCGAAACATGCAAATGTAAGCTTGCAATCCACCTTGTGTAATCATAGCCAGATGAATGAAGGGGTGTGTGCATTGCCAGGGTGCAGAGATCGGGCTAAAGAGCTGGCGAGACAAGCCCTTGTGGGCTGTTTTTCTTTTAAGCCCATGACAAAGAACCTGGAAACAGGGTTCAGGGAGGCCCTCGGAGGCACCAAGAACCCAGTAACATCCCAGGAGAAATTTCCTACCCTCAGCAACCTCGGCCAACCGGCCTATAACTGCCCCCTGGCAGGTAGGCAGCCCCAGTTAACTGGGATCATGGTTTTTCTTAGTGCGTGCGTGTCTTCGAACTCCAGGAGGATTTGGGGGTCACATGTAGACAAACTTAAGGGAATCCAAACCTCAGTATTTTCTTTTCTGTTATATGCTCACTTGCAATGCTAAGATAATTTGGCCCATTAAAGTGAGAGTCTAATCATTCTAATTTAAAATATAATTGCGTAATTAACTTCAATACGTGAGTTTAAGCTGGAATCTTTCTAAGCTTAGGCTCGGTGGTAGAATATTTAAGAGAATTTTAGGTTCACCACCTACACTCATTGAATTCACTAGATGTAAAAGAATTAAGTACCCAGGGAGATTTCCTTAAGACTTAAAAACAGGCAAATGGATTAGAAAGGAAATCTAACTGATGACTCTAAGAATTTTTTGGAGCTATCTATCCCCTCCACTCAGAAAAATCCCCACAGCCCAGGGAGCCAGAACCGGATGGAGATTTCTAGCGTTGGTTTCTAGTGTTGCTAGAACCCCAGGAGCACTCCTGACCCTCCACCCACTCTGCTCTTCCCCTCCAGCGAAAGCCACTAACCCAAAACATTAAGTTTATAAATTCAACATGGATTGCTTGAGGCCTGTGTAATTACTCAAGGTTGTAAACAGGACTAAGTCATTCCAAGTGGTTGCTAAACCTGCTCCAAACAAACAAAAAGATTTGCAAGCAGACTTAACAAGCCTCAGAGCGAACCAGGGTTAAGAAATGTCAGTTTAAAAAAATTGAACTCTTGTTAGTTGACTCAAAGTAAATCTATGATAAGTAGTCTTTTCTGGGTACAGCCACCACCCGGGCAACCGAGCCAAAACCTCCGTGAACTCGCTCAAGTCCGGTTCAAAGTCACTGTCCCAAGTCCTGAAGGAATTTTCCTTAGGTTACCATCAAGCCTAATTACTTTCCTTGGGTGGATGTGCCCAACAGCCCCGGCTTGCTTCCAAGGATCTCGCTTTCTTCTTGAAATGACATTAAATTGCCTATGACTTACTTTAAAGTGCTTCAGATCGACAATGTGACATATCTTTTCTGTTACTTTTAAGCTGTACTTGAGGGCAGTTAGTGAAAGCAAACAGGAGTACAGACTCTGGGGATGGGTGGTTAGCATCGGAAAGACCACTCAGAGGCCCATGATTCACAGGGGCAACGCAGCTGATTCTGGAGCAAGGGGTGAGGGGCACCGTCCCCACACAGGCAAAAATCCACCTGTAACTTTTGACTCCATATGTATATGTATTATATACTGTATTCTGACAATAAGCTAAAGAAAATGTTATTAACCATAAGGAAAATACATCTACTGTGCTTTTCTGTATTTATTGAAAAAAACCCGCGTGTAAGGAGACCCACGCAGTTCAAACTTGGGTTACTCAAAGGTCAACTGTACGGGACTTCAGTTGCCTTATCCGCCTGCAGCACCAAAGGGCTGGCTCGTTGGCCTGATGGATGAAGAATGACTTTTCCTCAGTGAATGCAGTGGTGTAAGCAACGTGGAGATTGGGCTGGAGATATTGTCGGGGCACCGTCCCTCCTGTGGAAACAGGGTTTTAGAAACCAGTGGGTCTGACAGCCAAAGAAAGCCCAGTGTGGGTGCCTATCAGTGGAGAATTGGGTGGGCTGCCTCCTTCTAGAATCTCCGCTGAATTCAGCATTAGAATACTGTTGTGTCTGCCTTGGGTAGATCTTCCAAACAAGGAACATCTAATCAGAAACCTGGGTCTTTGTGGAGCTACACAGCCAGCAATTTGGGGGCCCCCCGTTTGCTAATATATAATGTGTGCTTGCTAATAAATGTGTATGTGTGTGGCCACATTGGTGGGAGGCACATTTTTGTTGTAACTTCCCATAGGTGGCCAGGTTGTGGGGGAGAAGAGGGTGAGTTCTTCTCTCCCTCTACCCGTAGGAAATTATTGGTATTTATGGAAGCGAGTCCAATATTTGTGGATGACTCAGTTGGTTCAGCAGAGAAGTCCAGTGGTGGGATGCCAGGGAGGGGTTGGGAGACACACCTTGAGGTGGGAATGCCTCCACCCCACTAGCTGTCATCTGCTTCAGCTCTGAGTGATGTGCGTATTCGGGGCTTAGCTCCTTCAGACTCTATGAAAACCTACCCAGGGGCTCTTGGCTTCACCCCTAGCCAATTCCACCTAGGACCTGGACATTTGGGTAGGGGTGGGAATTTCTCTTCCTTATAGTGGGTTCGGGGCTCCTGCTAGACCCTCCTGTCTTCTGGAGGCAGTTGACGTCAAGCATTGTACATCCTGCATCTCAGCAACAGCATCCAGGTTGGCTGGAAGGGTCAGTGACTTCTCTTCAAAGTGCTCCTTGGAGGTCCTTTTGAAAATGGCTCTTTTGAAGATAAGACAGCAAGTACTTAGCACAAAGCCTGCCCACCCCACCCCACTTCCTTCCTTCCTTCCTTCCTTCTCCCTCCCTCTCTCCCTTTCTTTCATCCGGAGTGAGAAGCTCTCTTGGCCTAAATTGAGTATAAGCCAATCATACATCCATTTCATAACTTAATTCTCTGGGACCAATGCTCATCCATAATGGATGCTTTTTCTTCCTGCTTCTTCCCCAGCTCTTCCCTGCAATAAAACAGCTTAAACTGGGGCCTGAACAAGACATCCCCTTTGGGTCTAAACCCTCAAGCTCCCTCCAGGCAGCTCCCAACCACACCAACAGTAAAGCCCCTCCCTGCACCCCCACCCAGATCCCCAGGAGCTTCTAGAACACTCTAGATGGCAGCAGGAGCAGCCTGTCCTTGAGCAGCCGACCCTCTGAGGACTCCTTCCACTCCGACACCCACAGGCGTTCTAATAGTTTCCTTCCCCCAGCTGAGGCCCGGCCCCGGCCAGCAGGGAGGCCTGCATTGTCTTCATATCCGCACCCATCTGCTGGCCTCCTCGTCCTCTGAGCCAGCGAGACAATCAAACTCATGACGCTAGCGATTGGTTACTCCGAGGAAAACAGCTCACACAATATGGGGAAGGCAGCTGGAGGCAGAGGAAAAAGGTAGGCCAAAGGCGGTGCTATTTTTGGAACAATTTTCAAAGGTAACGTGTAAATATGCTCCTCGTGAGGGTTCTTTCCAGAAGACATTGAAGGAAGTCATGTCAAGTGGGTCTGGTGTCAAATGGCTGTCGACCGAGCTGTGAAGGGTCGGGAAGGTGTTTAAAGGCTTTTTATTTGTGCCCAATGCTCCTCCGGCACCAGGACGAGGCTCCCCGCTCACCCCACCTTTGCTTCCTGTCCCCCACCTTTCCCCACACCCAGGTGCTCCTTGATCTCAGAACTCGGGTGCTGGGAGGTGACAGAGGACGGCCCCTCCTTCCTGCCTCTCACACATGCAGTATGTCCAGTGACCGCCCGTCCTGTCACTCCCTTCCTAACTTTAGGGGTCACTTTGTCCATAACATCCACACTTGCAGGGTCTCAGGAGGAACTGGGCATTTTAACCCATCCAGCTCAGGCTCTGTTCTTTGATACCATTGCTCCCTTCCAGGTTTGCTGAGCGTTCCTTAATCCTTTAGGATGTTGCAGAATCCAGGATCCTGAAGAGAACATGGGTTTAGGGTCAGAAAGACCTGGGTTTGAAACCGGTCCCTTGAACTCACTAACTGTGTGACCTTGGGCCAGTCACTTAACCTCTCTGAGCCTCTGTTTCCTCATTTGAGATGTGGAGATTTGGAGAGTCCTCCTGGGGGTTAGTCTGCTCATGGACCACATCAATTTCCGGCACATCCTGAGTGCTCAAGACACGGTGGTCCTTCGCCCTGTCCTCCCCCCTCCCCCACCCCCCTTCGTAGATGCGGAGGGGAGAAGGGGCCCTGGGCTGCCTGGTGAAGCTGAGCCTGGCTGGCTGGTTCTGGTGCACGGGCTGCCGGGCAGGCACGGCTGAGGGTGGTCTCTGGCAGCCCCGCAGCGGGCTGTGTTTCTATTAGAGCTGGAGGGCCCCCGCCCCAGAGTGCAAAGAGTGCTCTGCGTCTCCGCCCACCGTGGGGAGCAGCCCGATCCAGGGGGCCCCGGGGAGGGGGAGGTGGGGGTAGGGGTAAGCATTGCAGTCAAGGATGTCATCCTTCTGAGCCAGGAGCTGTTATTAGTTGTTCTGACCCATAATTGGGCTGTAACCAGCCTCTGACCCAGGAGGAGTGTGGGGACCGTGATTATCTGCGATTAGCCTCTGCATGCCTCAGAATGCTGATTCCACACTGTCCCCTCCTCTCCCGCCCCAGCGCTTCCGGAGGAGTCTGCCAGAAAGACTCCGACAAGAGCTTCTGGCTCAGAGACCTGCCTGGAAAGCTCTTGCCTCCACTCGGCTGAGCCCACCCAAGCCCTAGCCCACCACCAGGAAATGGACTCAACCCCAGCGCTCTGGTTCTGAGCGGCAGGTGCCAGCATCTTTCCTCTCCAGCTAGGGAGAGACACAAGCTTACCCGAAGTAAAACCGGCCCAGGGCAGTGTGGCCCGGTGGTGTAGAATGCAGACTGAAAGCAAGCCGGCCTGGGATCCCATCCCACACCTGCTGTGCCGCTTAGGAGCTGTTTGGCCTCGGGCAAGTTATGAAGCCCTTCTGGACTTTCTCCTCTGTGCGGTGGGGGACGCGCCTCCCCAAGTTGCAGCGAGAATTACATAGGCCGATAGGTCGTTCACCTGGGCGCTGGTCACAGCGTCTCCTTCTACGTGGCTGGTACACCTGCCCTCAGAGGTGAGCAGGACACAGACCTGGGGTTCAAAATCCTTTCGTGCTGGGGAGACAGACTAGACATGCGTATTAGTAAAGCGGTTTCATGGGTGGCTTGGTCGGTGAAGCAACAGACTCTTGATTTCGGCTCAGGTCATGATCTCAGGGTCGTGAGATCAAGCCCCGTGTTGGGCCCTGCACTGGGCATGGAACCTGCTTAAGATTCTCTCTCTCCCTCTCCATCTGCCCCTGCTCCCCCCACTCCAAGGAGCAACCAAATGCCATCTCTGCCTCCCTGCCCTTCTGCCCACCTGTTTAGCCCTCTCTTGTGGTCTCCTGCTTGCTGCTTCTGAGAGCAAGGTGCGTGTGGCTTTGTTGCTTGCTGTCTAGCCATTGCTCAGAGTACAGCTGACTTGCTGACTTGGTAGGTTGGAGGCTGAAGAGGTCAGAATGAGAGTCAAAACTCAGGTTTGGAAAGCCACCTAGGCCAACCGGCTCAACTGATGCTTCAGTCCCTTCTGAAGTATCTCTGCTGGCATACCTCAGGGATGGGGAACTCACCACCTTTAAGAGTAGCGTATTGCCTGGGAAAGCCCTCTGTCTCATCGAAAGTATTTCCCGAGCAAGCTGAACTTTGCCTCCCACTATCTCACTAACTCCGTCTGAGCCTTCCCACACGTTCAGAGATGCGAAGTTCTCCATGCCTGCTCTGTCTCGGGGCTTGTGGGCCCCCAAACAGGCGAGCAAGTGCTTCGCCTCTGCTTCTGGAGCTGCGCCAAGGGGAGCTCCTGACTCCAGGGGAAACATCTGCCTGATGCTCTCTTATCTGAAGTCTCAGGGTGTCCATGAGCCCCTCTACCCTGGGCCTCTCCCCCTAGCTCCTCTGAGAGGGCTCGGGACCATGGGGCAGAGCCTGGAGACCTTTGAACTCACTGCTTCTTCAGCAGACCTGGGTCATCCACACTCACTCTGGGCATTGTCCCCTCTGCTTCCTCTTTACAGCTGTCTCCTGAGACTCCTAGGGTAGTGCTCTCTCAGGGACCTGTGGGAGTGCTACTGAGGAGTCAGCCTCCAAGCTGCCTGGAGCCTGGGAGGAGAGAAGAGCCAGCGGGCATTTTCTGTCACCCTCTTCTCTGCCTGTGGTGGGTGGTTCCCAAAAATTGAGAGCTCCCTTTTACTGAGCAGTAACGCTTTGCCAGGCACTGTGCTAAGCAGGGCTGTTAAGCACAGCTGTGGAAGTTGTGCACTGCTCAATTCCCTGGAATTGTGCAGTGCCCAGCGTGAACACCCATACACAGTGGTACTATAAACACTCTGCTTGCTTTGTCTCATTTCTTCCTCATGAGAGCCCTATGAGGACAGTGCTATCAGGAGGCCTATTTTATAGATGAGGAAATAGAGGTACCTCAGAATGGTCGTGTAACGTATCCACTGTCAGAAGAGTGAGGTGGTGGCCAAGTTGGAATTTAAGCCTTCAACTCCAGAGCCAAGGTCTTGACCATGGTGCTCTCATTGCAAGGAGCCACATGCACAGTGTTCCTCAGTACAGACTGAATTTGCGCTTGCTCCAGCCCCTAGCTTCATCATTACTACCCTACCCACTCTGTCTGACTTTGGGAAAGTTACTCTGAACTTCTGTCTCTTCTTCTGTTAAAGGCGAGAAGTAAGTCCTACCTCACAGAACTGTCCGCAAGACTCAGAGAGACGGTACATAGCAGAAGAGATGGCGAGGCCCAGCACCTTAGAAGAGAGAAATAAACGGTGGCTTAAAAGTCCACGTAGTCCATGGGCGCCTGGGTGGCTCAGTCATTAAGCGTCTGCCTTCGGCTCAGGTCATGATCTCTGGGTCCTGGGATGGAGCCCCACATCGGGCTCCCTGCTCGGTGGGAAGCCTGCTTCTCCCTCTCCCCACTCCCCCTGCTTGTGTTCCCTCTCTCACTGTGTCTTTCTCTGTCAAATAAATAAATAAATAATCTTAAAAAAAAAAAAAAAAAAGCCCACGCAGTTCAGAAGTTCGGGGCAGGGTGGGGGGCCACTGCGGGGCAGCATCAGACCGCCCAGACCCACCAGCCACCACCCGGCATCTCCCGCCTCGCGTGACTTCCCGGCTCTGCCCTCCCCGGGGGCTGCTGATGGAGTCGGGCCAGCAGCGGGGCGCTGCAATCTTGCCTGCAGCAAATTGTCTCCTGCACAGTGAGATCAAGCCTTGTCCAGGGCAAGATATAATCATCCCAGTGTTCAGCGTCTGCCTTGTGAGAAGGGAGCAGCTCGGTAGACTCCACGGGGCCCTTGGAGCGGAGGAAAACGAGGGTACAGCCACGGGTGATGGGCTGCCCAAGGGCTTTTCCACTGCCTTGGAGTTGCTGCTCTAGGGACAAAGCGGAAAACAATGGGGCTGAGTGGTCCCACATTGAAAAGACAGAGCTACAGATTTACAAAGAGGAGGCTAGCCCCCCCCCCCCCACACTGATGTACAGACACCACGAAACCTGTATCAACCGAGGTCTTGGGATTCAGGAGGAATTCTAGGAAACAAGTTGCTGGCCAAGGGGGGTATGGGTGGAGCTGTTCCAGGTCCTTCCCACGGGTGGTCCTTCCATCAAGTCTAGTGAAGTGAGTCCAAGAGGACCCTGTCGAGAACAGGGGTTGCCGATAAGGGGCCCACCTCCTGGCCTCTCTGGGTGGGTGCAGTGCCTATTGTAATCCAGGTGGAGGTGAGATGCAGAGAGACCGCAGAGCAAGAGAGGTGTCAGGAGCTGGGGGAGTGGTTGGGGGGGATGGCGGCGTGCGTGAGCATCACTTGGGGTGGCAAGGATGCAGGGCTTTGGAGCGGGCCCTTGGCCTGAGCCATCCTGCCGAATCCTCCAGTGAGGGGGTCCCTGCAGCAAGACGTGAGGTGTCCCCAGGGAGCAGTCTCCTGCTTCCCCTCCACACCAGGAAAGAGGGGAAGAGGTGACTTTTCTGTCTCCCCACATACCTCCTGGGGCAGACACTGGAGTAGACATTGAAGTTCAAACTCATATCACTCTGGACCGGGCCTTATGTCGTCATAAAGTGTCTGGAAGCCTGTGAGACCTGTCTGGATGCCATCAAAACTACTGACGCCAAGTAGACAGAGCGGCTGGGCCAGGGCTGCGAGGAGAATACAGTGGGTTCCCAACTGCATATACTCAGTTCATACTATTCGATAGAACAAACAATGCCGGACTGGCTTTGTGGCCTGTTTTCTTTCAAAGAGGCAGTATCTGAAAGTATGAGTGTGTTTGTGTGTGTGTGTGTGTGTGTGTGTGTGTGTGTGTGTATGAGACAGAGACAGAGACAGAGACAGAGATAGCTTGAATCCCAACACTCTTCGAAGGTGTGGTTTTTGGCCCCTGGTCCCGGAGCTAGGCTGTGGAGGAAGCTGGATGAGTGAACACAGGATCCAGTGTGATGGGTACAGGCAATATTTGAAGAATTATGGGTGAAGAAAGGAAGAGGCAGGCCAGTTGAATGTTTCAAAACATGGATTTTTGGGGTCACGCTGGGCCACCTAGAGGCCGTATGGCTTTGGCAAGTCACTTAACCTCTTGGGTCACCTGAAGTTGTCCTTTGCAATATGTAGAAAATAAAACTTACTTTCCAGAAAAGTCACTGGGAGGATTGAATAAGATAATCTATGAGAATATTCTGCTCAGTGCCCTGATAAGAAAATACAAAAGAAACAAAAATAAAGGAGCAAGGCTTTGCTTTACAAATATATTTCTATTAAGAAAAGTCACCCCACATTCACAGTCCTTTGGTATATATGCCTCTTGTGTATTGGAAGTCAGGTTACTCTAACTCTGACTTACAAGCTCCTTTTCAGGAATGGCAGAGATAGAATGCATGGATTAAGCTCTTGCAGAATGCCAAATTCTTTTCATATTGACTCAATGTCTATTGCTTAGTGCAAGGTCTACCTGAGTGAGGGAGGTTCACTCTTCAAACCGGACCCCCAACTACAGCCTCAACTGGACAGATACACCTCTCCTGTTGGAAGGCCAGGAGACTGAGGGTCATGGGAAACGCTGGTGGTGGTGCCATGTGCCAGGTGGCATGGGGGCACAAGTGTGTGCAGAAGGCCACCACCATGAGAGATGAGCACAGATGTGTAAGATTCTGGGCACGCTTGCCAGAGCTCTGAATTACCAATGACCATGACGTTGGCTTCTCTGTCTCAGGTGATGGGCAGACCCTAAGGTGACTCCCAGTGACATCCTGCCTCCCCGTGTCCACACCTTTGCATAATCCCCGCCCCTTGAGTGTGAGCAGGACCGATGACTTGCTTCTAACCAATAGAATATGACAAGGTGATGAGACGTCACCCCCGTGATCATATTTCACCCTATAAAATTCTGTTTTAGCAGACTGCAGAGAAAAAAAAGAAGCAAGTGAGCACTTCCATAAGCAAGTGAGAGGGCTTATGGAAAGGGCCACCTGGCAAAGAACCGTCGGTGGCCTTTGAGAGCTGAAAGTGGTCCCTGGTTGACAGCCAGCCAGGAAACAGTCATCTCAGTCCTGGAGCTACAAAGAGAAGAACTCTGCCAACAGCCTGAAGGAGCTTGAAGCAGATCTTTCCCCAGCTGAGCCTCTGATGAGACTGCAGCCCTGGCCACACCTGGAGTGGGGGAGACCCTGGGACAGAGGACCCCACTAAGCTGTGTCCAGCTTTCTGATCTACAGAAACTGAGATAATAAATGTGTGCAGAATGGGAAGTCTCTGTATCTGAGGTCGTTTGTTACACAGAAGTGGAAAATGTAACCTCTCTGGAAGTTCCAGTTTTGGTGAGACCGAGAGAATAAAAATCCAGCTTCTTTCTTCCCTCCATGACTCCTGGCCACTGGCCTCACCAGGGAGGTGAACTGGATAAATAGCTGTAAATTGTTCTGATATCCTGGAGAAAAGCAGTAATGCAAAGTATAGTGATTATATCATCAAAGTGGCTGTTGGATTCATCCTAAAAGCAAATCTAATGAATTGGGTGAATAGAAATTTGTGGAAGATTGCAAATAGAGCGCTTGGCGAATGCTGGAAATTAGGAAGATTTCCATTACAGGTGCTCATTTCCCATGGTGGGTAATTATCAAGGCAGAACAGGATCTGCAAAGCAGCCTCTTCTTGGGTCCTAACAATAGGCATAGAAAGATGAGGTTAATAATCCCTAATGAGGACGGTAACTGGAGTTGGTATCTCAAAGGGTAATTGTCATCCCCAAGGACAGCAGAGCCTCCTTATTAATCTTTCATCCTGGGACCAAAAGTTCAGATGGTGTGTTTTTTGAAGGTGGCACAGCATGGGGCAGCCATTCTTCTTGTTGTAGGGAAAGAGACAACTCCTACATCATTAGACTGGTATTTTTCCACTTCTCCTCACAGCAGAAAAATTTAGATGTAATTAATAGAGTGAGAAGGTTAATATCTTTGACTTTAGAATCAGGTCTGACAGACTGGAGTTCAAATCTCATCCGTATCTGTATCACTGTATCAGTTAGCTCTTGCTGCATAACAAACAACCCCAAATTTAATAACTTAAAGCAACAAGCATTTGTATAGCTCACAAGTCTGCATATTGGCAAGTTCCACTACTCTGGACTCAACTTGGCTGATTTTTGCTCGTCTTGCTTATGAATCTGTTATCAGTAGCTCGACTGGGAATATGACTGTTCTTGGCTGGCATCAGTGGGGAGACCTGAGCTGATTTGGTTCTGCCCCCTCATGGTCTCTCATCCTCCAGCAGGCTAGCCTGGGCTTATTCAGAGAGCAGCTATCAGAACTCAAAAGAAGAAGCAGAAGTATGCAAAGCCTCTTGAGGACAAGGCTTAGAACAGGCTAGCCTCACTTCTACTGCAATCCACCCATCAAAGCAAGTTATAGAGACAGCTCAGATTCATGGACTGGGGAAATCACTTCCACATTTTGTTGGGAGGAACGTCAAGATCACAAGCAAAGGGTGTGGATATAGGGAGGCTATTAACTGGGGTCGTCAATGCGTCTTCCCAAGGCAGCACCATTCCGAGGGCAGCAAGAATGGGCAAGCTCAGATGCACAAACACTATCCAAGCCTCTGCTTGAGTCCTGTTTCCCAAAGTCCCATTGGCCAAAGCAAGTGACATGGCCAACCACATTAGGGGTGCAGAAATACACTCCACCTCTCCATGGGGGGGGAAGAATTTGTGGCCATTTCTGCCCTTCTAAGGGTTACCTGGGAAAATCTTAACCATCACTAAAATGAACCCCAGATGAGGCAAATGTGGCAAAATCTTGACAGTTGTCAAATATGAGAGGACAGCGGTCAGCAGGTTGGTAGACATGGAGTCCAGCATTACCACAGGAGTCTGTGTACCCACGTCTTTGCCCCACTGCCCCGGCTCTTCAGCCCCTGCACAGCTGCGGTGCCCACCTTGGGCCCCATGCTTGAGACCAGCACCGTGCAGGAGAAATCTGGTGTGAGCCACATAGGCAGGTTTATGTTTTCTAGTGGCCACATTTAAAAAAAAAAAGTAAAAAGAGGTAGGTGAACTTAATTTCAATAATATATTTTATTTAACTTAATATGTTTTAAATATTAATCACTTTAATAAGAAATCAATATAAAAATTATGACTGAAGTGTGTTTTTTACATCCAAAGGCTTCAGGACCCGGTATGTATCTTACACCCCATCTCAGTTTGGAGCAGGTACGCCTGAAGTGGTCAATGGCCACACATGGCAAGTGGCTACTGAAGTGGGTCCTGCCCTGGCCCTCCTCCAGCTGCACTTCTCCTGTGGGGTGAGGAGTCCACAGAACCAAAAGGATGCACCTGCTTGGAGTTCACACCCTCCGTTCCTAGACCGGATTCTAGGTACACCGGACCCAAATACCCCAGACAGGAGCTCAGGCTGGCTTCCAAGTCTCTTTCCCCAATTCCACCCTGCAGACAGCTGTTCTGGTGCTCACCTCTAGGCCCAGGGAGGCAACGGGATGACTGTCTGCTGGTGGGATGTGTGGACATTCTTGGATGTGCATGCGTGTGGTCTCCTTGCAATGAGGGATGGATGGAGCTGGAGGTGGGAAGAGAAGGACACAGGAGGCTTTGATCCAGATGTTTCCGCTGGTACTCTTGCCCCACCCCTTCTGGTGTTGGTGGGCATCACCACGCCCTGGAGGCTAGGCAGAAATATGGGAGCCCTCTCTGGTTCCTCCTACACCCACATCTAATTCCATTGGCAAGTCCCATTCATTCCACCTTCAAATACAATGGATGCCCATTATTCCTCTGTTCTATAAAGTCACGCAAATGCTGGATTAGGGAATGCTGTCACACTTGCTCCTAGGCGAAATACACAGTTAGGTTCCTGAGAGCCTCTGGTCACAACACTTTCAACCATATTCTGCAGACAACTTTGTTTTATGTGTGTTTCTCTTTAAAGACATCTTATTTAATACACATTGATTGACTAACCTTGAACTCATGGCCAACAGCACTCTGCCTGAACAAAGCTTATCTAACACAAGAATTTCCTCTAAGACACATCACAGTCCTTGTGCTCAGGAAGAGTGGACAGAACTTCAACTGGAGGTGATTGTAAAGAACAAGGTCCCCAACAAAAAGCACAAAAGCGAAAAAATGCGGCACTAAATAGACTGCAGAAAGACACTTGCTTATAGTACGAGGTGAAGCGAGAAGGCAGATCGTCACCTTGTTTGACCTCACCTGGGAGCAGGCACGTGGGCAACTCGAAAGTTCTGCTGCTCTGTGCATGTCCACGAATGATCATGAAAGCACCGCAAGCATTAGTTTGGGACTTAGAAATAAATTGTAGCAAGTAGGTGAGTTCGCAAACATGGAACCTGGGAATGATGAGGATTGGCTAAATATCTTTGCTCTATTTCTTTCCCCTAGGCCAGCGCATCTCTGTCCTGGAGGAAGGTGGAGCCTCCTCCTGGCCTGTCTCCCTGTTTGCATGATGGACGCTTCTACCTCCATCATACGCTATCTGCTTAGCAGCCAGAGTCGTTCTTCTGAAAGATCAAACCTTCCATTCTGCCGTTCACTCGGGACTAAGTGCAAATTCCTCACCGTGGCCTGCAAAGCTATCCTCAGCCGGCCTCAGTGGACATCTCAGGCATCACCCGTGCCCTCTCCCTCACTCACCTCTTTCCAGCTGCACTGGTCCCCTGGCCCCCACCCCACCCCCCAGGGCACTGCACTTGCATCTTCTCCTTCTGACCACTTCCCATAGTAAGGCTCCCACCCCTCGGTTATTTCTCCAGCAGGGCTACTCTGTGAGTCTCCTCTCTGGTTCTCACGGCTTGCAATGCAGAGATGATTTATTCACATGTCAAGGGCCAATGTTCATCTTGGCTCACGTGGCTGCCTGTGCGTCCTATAGACCCTGTTCCCACAGAGCGTCTCCCCCCAGCGCGGGCTCTGCATTGACCCTTATGTTGCAAACACTTTATGCCTTCTTCAGACCCTGGGAGGCATGTAGGAACATCAGCAATACTTAACATCCAAGTGCTGAGACCCAAGACCTTTGCAGCTACAGGGTTCTGGGGCCTTGGCCAAGAAGCTGACCTCTCCCTGTGGGAAAACACACATTCTCAAATTTAGAAACCGCAGGGCTTTATGATCTCAAATAGCACATCCTTATAATTTTGAAATCTTAGCATTTCAGGGGCTCCACCCAAGAAACTGATCACCCTCTCATCCTCTAAAACCCTCTTTTAGGTAAGTACCATATTTTTATAATTATGGAGCTGCAGGATTTCATGGTCCACCCAAAGACCTGACCACCCTTCTAGGACCCACATTTGAATAAACACCACATCCTCATGTTTATGAGGCCACAGACCTTCGAGAGCCCCACCCATGAAGATGGGCCCCTTGTTATCCAAAACCGCACTTGGGAGAAACACCATCATCCTGGAATGATGGACCTCATGGAGCAACATAAAGAGATATTCTTGGCATTCTACACCTTTTCAAACAAAAACACAAAAGCAGCCAGAATATCCCCATGGCGTATGCCCTACGCCTGTAATTACAGAAGATTCGGCCTGTGCCCGGCCAAATACGCAGATATACAAACAGTCCCAGAGGCAGGCCGGATGATGTTTTGTTCTCTACTTCCTAAACTTTTTGTAGTATTGCTGCCTTTATAATAAAAACTGTGACCAAGAGGAAAAAAAAAATTCTTTGTTCCCCTCCACGGGCTGATGAGGATGATTTATCAGAGTGTAACAGCTGAGTTACCTCTCTGCCCCAGGCCAGCTGACCTTCTGGAAAATCACTGAGATTTATCATTATTAAAAAATTGATGCCCCGGGTCCCGATGTGGTGTACGTTTGTTCTGCACGGTAATGGATGAGGGTGCTGGTGGGTGCCGGGTGTGGGCAGCGCATCTGTCTTCTCGCACCCTACAACAGGGCAATTACGATCCATTTCCTAGTGGGACCAGCTCATCCTGGGTGATGATGTTAGCCCAGGATGAAGCTCTGCCTGCTCCTTCCCAGAAGCAGCTGGAAGCAGGGAGGAGGGCTGCCCTCTGGGAGGACAGGAGGCAGCTGATCCAGGGTACAGGATCCGGGAAGTCCACACCTAGGCCCAGGGAGGGAGGCCTTGGAGCAGTGGTTCTTAACTGGGGGTGATTTTACTCCCACTAGGAACATTTAGTAAAGTCTGGAGACATTTTTGGTTGTCACACTGGGGACAGGGTGCTCCTGGCATCTGGTGGGCAAAGGTCCAGAATCCTGCAGTGCCCAAAATAGAGAGCCTTCCACAGCAAAGAATTTTCCTGCCCCAAATGTCTATAGTGCCAAGGTTGAGAAAGCCTGCCCTAGAGTAAGGGAGGGCTTCGTTCATCTCAGTACATCAGGGGCTTTGGGAAGCAATCAAGGTCCTGATAAGGAGGGGGGCCTGGTACAAACAGGGGCTCAGCTGACACTGAGCAGGGAGGGAGCTGGAGGGGCAACTTCTCTAAGCTGGTTCTATATAAGGCTTCAGGGCCAAGGCTTGTTGGGCCTCCTAGTTTTGGTGATTCCTTTACCCCATTCCCACCCCACCCCACCATACCAGAAGAACCATGCACTATCCTCCATTAAGTCCTACGCTCTGGTCGTCGGTGCATTTTTCATTCTGTACCTGGGCCTTTTCTTCCCCAATTCCACCTGATGTAATAATAGGACCCATTCATCAAGACTTAAATGCCACTACCTCCATAAAGTCTGCCCTGATTTCCTCTAACTGTACCAACATTCGTAAGCCCCTTTCCTTCACTGGGTAGAAGTAGGGAATTCCTTCTGGGTTGCCAGGGCAGGACGTACCCTAGGGTACCCTAGTTAAATGCACAGACTTTGGTCAGGTGCAACTGGGTTGGCATCTTGTTTTTGCTGTTTGTTACTTAGCTGGTGTTAGACACATTGCTTTAAACTTGCTGAACTCAGTTACTATAGATCTGAAATGGGGCTCAGTCAATGTTGCTGAGAAGATTTGCTGCATTAAAATGCATTTGCCGAGCTTAGCACACAGTGGGATGGAGAAAGCATCAGAACGAACCCTTACCATGCAGTTACTAAAGACTGAGTGTTGCTCTCTGAGCTTCGTTTTTCTATGGGTGCCATCCTTGGCCCCACTTTCCAGATGAGGAACCGAGGCCCAGAGAGGGTGAGCGGCCTGCCAAGGTCACCCAACCAGGAAGCAATGCTGCCTGCCATCTGCAGAAATCAGAGGTGAATGCTTCCCTTCCCTGGGCTACCCTGGGCGATGACAGGCACGGACTCTTAGCTGATCCAATTGTTACTTTCCAGGTGCTCGGTGCATGGCTGGCTGGCTGGTACATAGACTGCCAGGTCTCCATTCTGCTGTTCTCCTGATGGGCCTTTGAGATCTGTATATTATACAACATTTTACAGATGAGAGGTTATATAAAAAAATGTCAAGGTCATGCAGCATGTAATGGCAGGGCCACGTTCAAAGCCAGGTCTGTTGACTCCAAAGCTAACACTATTATTTTAATGCCAATAGCCTTTTAACTATCACAAATGGATAAAAACAGCTAATATTAGCATAAACCACGTTCCAGGTACTGTGCTAAGTACTCTACAGGAATAACTTAGAGCTTCCATGTGGTTGTCCCCCACATACAGATCAGGGCCCCGACACTTGCAGGGAGAGTGACATTCCCAAGGTTCCCAGACACTCTGACTCTTACACCCCATGGCCTGTCAGCCTCCCGGAAGCTCTCTGTCCCATGTCAGGGACTCTGCACCCACAGCTGGGCCCTTGCCCCAGAAGTCCTCAGTGAATTGCTCTGGCCACCACAGCTTGCCCCTGGAAGGCCCAGTCCTGCCCTGGGAGGCTGAGCTCAGCTGGTCCCTAATAAGCATCGCTGGGGACAAAGGCAGCTGGAGCTCCTTGTTCGAGGCCCTGTTGCAGGGACAAAGGCACGAACTGATGCGTTCTCTGTTCTTTTGTTCTAAATAATTGGCTTCAATTACATGGGCTGGATGGAGTGTGGCATTTGGAGGAACGTGGAACTTATGAAAATGGAGGTCCAAGGGTGCAGAGCCAGGAGGAGGGGCTCTGATGGTCTTGCCAGGGGTCCATCCTCCCCAGCACCTCCCCAGACCTTGGGGAAGGGTCTTAACCTAGCTTCTCCCAGTTTCCTCCTCTGTAGAATGGAGAGTGGAAGAGGGAACTTCTGACTGGGGGCTCTCAAACGGGACTTGGCAAAGCTCTGGGGGTCCAGGAAGCTGGGCAGGACTCTAAGGCAGATGCCCTCGGTTCAGCCAGAACAGCTTCTTCCCTTTCCTGTTTTACATATTAGGCTGATACCGTCCACTTTGAGTTGAGCAAAGGATCCCTGGACAAAAAAGAAAAAAAAGTTTGAAACTAGACAGAGAAAATTTAGGGTCCTTCCCAGCTCTAGAATTTCCAAACCCACTTTGAGGTTTGAGGGTCTTTTTGCAGAGGGGTGGCCTACCTGTCATCAAAGGAGGCTTTGTCCAGGTGGCCTGATCTGCTATGGCCATGCTCTGTGATCCTGAACTCTACTCTCTGCATTGGAGAAAAAAAGATGGTGGTGGTGGTGATGGTGATGGTGATGATGGTGATGATAATGGTGATGGTGATGATGGTGATGATGATAATGGTGATGGTGATGGTGATGATGGTGGTGATGATGATGATATTGATGATGATGGTGATGATGATGATAATGGTGATGGTGATGATGGTGATGATGATAATGGTGATGGTGATGGTGATGGTGATGATGGTGATGGTGATGATGGTGATAATGATGTTGGTGATGATGATGATGATAGTGATGATAATGATGATGGTGGTGATGGTGATGATGATTATAATGGTGATGATGATGGTGATATTGATAATGATGATGGTGATGATGATAATGGTGATGGTGATGATAATGGTGATGATGGTGATAGTGGTGGTGGTGGTGGTGGTGGTAGCCATGACAATAATTTCAGGACTAACCTTTTTGTGTGGACCCACATGCCCTAGCTTAAGCAACCAACATGGACTCTCTCATTGAGCCCCAAGCCTAGTGATGCAGGTGCAGAAGTGCCCTCATTTGCTCCTGATTCATTAACAGGTGTTTATTGAGCTCCTACCATGAGAGCAATCCTTGTTCTCATGGAGCTTACAATCTAGAATGGAAACAATAATAAAAATCATAAATAAGTGTGACAGGAAGATCGAGGGGAAGGGATGGTGAGTGGGGGGCTGTGGTGGGGCTTGCAGTAGAAAACCTGGTGCTCAGGAAAGGCGTCAGGAGAAGGCCAGATCTGAGCACAGACTTGAAGGAGCCAAGTGCGTACCTGAGCCAAATGCTCCTGGCAGAGGGAACAGCCACTGCAAAGGCCTTAGGGGGGGTGTGCCCCTACCAAGTGTTTGAGGAGCAGTGTGGGATCAGTGTGACTATAGTAGAGTAAGTGAGGAGGGCAGTGACAGATGAGTCATGCTCACGACCCTCCAGCAGAGCCCAAGGACCACGTTGGGCTCTATGGTTCAGAGCAGGGATCTGGGCTTTTACCTTGAGTTAGATAGAACCTCTGGGGGCTGGTATTTGGGGCAGAGAAGTGACACGCAGGGATTGCTCTAGAAGGGGAAGGGGGAGGAAGTGAGGAGTGGTCAGATTAGGGACACATCCTGGAGGTAGAATAGACAGGAAGAGCTGAAGGGCTGGAGGGAACACCAGAGGAAGGAAGTTGTCAGGGGTGGTCACTCCAGGTGTTGGAGGGAATGACGGCAAGGGGGCATTCCCATTTTCCAAGATGGGGAAATACGGAGATTAGATGCCTATCAGCAGCGGGGCAGAGATAGCCAGTAAGAAGTAGGGTACGAGACTGGGGGTCATGGTATTTGCCATGGTACACATGGTAGTTGTGTTTGTGATCCCCAAGGAGGTGGGTGTGGACAGAAGAGATGAAGACAGGGCCCCCGGGGGTTAGAGGCAAGCAGGGGAGAGGGAGCAGTAGTGGGTGAAGAGGGCCACAGCCAGGAGGCAGGAAGGGGGCCAGGAGCGTGGAGACCCCACAAAGAGGGAGCGATTGGCTTGTGATGTGAGCCCAAGAAGAGAAGCCCAAGAAGTGACACTGGATTTAGCAACGAGAGGCCATCCTGACATTGATGAGAGTGGTTACGGTAGGATCATGGGGACTAATCCTGCCTGTGGTGGGCTCGGGACAGACTGGAAAGAGTGAAAAGGGGGTCAGCCTGCCTTCGCAGATGTGACCCGGCAACTCTTTCAAGGAGCTTCGCTCTGATGGGCCACCCAGGACACAGACGTGCAGGGGCATGGGACGTGGCCAGGGTTTTCATGGTTGGTTGTTTTAAGGTGGGAGAAACTTGAACATATGTATAGGCTGTTGAGGATAACCCAGGAAAAGAGGGGGAAACTGATGACGCAGAGGGAAGGGGGAAGAATTTCTGGAACAGTGTGTTTAGTGGGCGAGAGGGGCCAGAATTGGAGGCTCAACTTGGCGGTTGGCCTTAAATAGGCTACAAACAAAGAAACTGAGGTCCAGAGAGGTGAAGGGATTTGCCCAAGGAGTCTTGCAGGGCAAAGCAGTCCGATGCCCCAGGGCCTGCTTCTGTCACTACCGGAGGTCCTTGATTTCCCCATTCAGAGTTGGACCCCAAGGCTAAGGGAGGATGTCAGGGAGGGCCCATGGGGCTCCCCACACCCAGGCCAGGGTGGGACTCAGAGGCAGCGGCTGGGGCCCCAGCCTCCTTTCTGCTCAGTCAGCTCCCTCCACCAGCCTCTCGGGGCCAGAGGAATCCCGAAATTCCAGGGCCGGTGGGGCCTCAAGAGTCCCCAGAGTCCCCGGAGAAAATGGCCAGTACTCTGTTGGATTGAGTGTATCCAACGAAACTCAAACCGGGCATTTGAGTGAGTGTGCCACAGCCTGGACTGTTCACTGTGGGACACGGACGTGAGGACACACTGCTGTCACTCACCCCCCCACCCCCCCCAGGCTTCTGCTTGAAGGAAGGGGGCACCAGTTCCCAGCCTTGGCTTGGGAGTAAGGCCCAGTGAGGGCTGCAAACAGTCAGTGACACGTACCTGGCCTGCCCAGCCTCCAGCCACGAGGGAGGACCTGTCTGGGGGTTTCAGTTTGCGTTTGTGGAGTTGTGACATGGGTATAGTACACATGCTGTGTGTGTTCATGGATGAGCTTGCATCTGTGTTGTCCACAGACACGTATACTAGTCAGCCTGGGTGCGGTACTCCCGAGGGACAAGAGGGACATTCTGTGGCCTGCGGGAGCCAATCATTATTTTTCTCATGGCTGGGTCTGCAGTCAGCTCGGGTTCAGCAGATCTCTGCTTGGTTTGGTCAGGCGTGGCTCCTGGCTGGGAGCTGGGTTCAGGCCAGATCCACTGGGTTTTCTCCTTTTTACTTGGCCTGCTGATGCTTGGGGCATGTTCTTCGGATGGCAGATGGCCGAAGTGTGGGAGACCGAGCCGAATTATGTAAGCACAGTCCCATTCCATTGGCCCGAGCAAGTCATGGGGCCAGGCCCAGCCTCCCGGGTCAGGGAAGGATGTTTCCCCTACGGAGAGGCTATGGCCAAGTCCTGTGGCTAAAGGTGTGGATATAGAATTCTTTTTTTTTTTAAATTATAATTAAATTTTTTATTTTAATTCCAGTGTAGTTAACATAGTATTATAGTAGTTTCCGGTGTACAATATAGTGATGCAACAATTCTATACAGTGCTCAGGGCTCATCATGGTAAGTGTGCTTGCTCTTGAGTCCCTGGTGGATAAAGAAGATGTGGGTGTGGAATTCTGTAATGAGCAGGGAGGGAGTGGAGAGTCGAGACATTCCTCCAGTCTTCCACAGTAGGGAGTGGTATGCTCACATATATGGGGGGCCGCATTGACGGCGCCCTTCCTAACTCCATCACCGTCCTCGTTGACGGTGAGAGTAGTTCTCCTCCCGCCACCTCGGGGTAGCCCCCTGAAACCTCCAGCCCTTCCCCAGCTCCAGCTCCCACGGGGCTTGGGGACTGAGTGATCATCTTGATTAGAATTTTTAGAATTTTTGAAGGAAGGACGGAGCCTTCTGGATGGTCCTCGAGGCTGTGGAATCCTATTGGTATTTAGCGTGTTGCACCTGCTAAGCCCGAGCCTCGCCAACAGGCCAAGGATGATCTGGAGCCCATCACCCTCCTCTGCCCCCTCCCTGCCTTCCAGCCCCGAGCCTGGCTCAGCCCAGGCAGCTGCCGCAGGAGCGTCTGGAAGGCAGACAGACAGCGCCGTGCCAAAGGAGTCCTTAGCGCTGCTGGTCTTTGGGCCCAGAGGACTAGCTGGTGGCCTTCCTTCCTTCCTTCCAGGGTTTTCGCAGGCAGCGCCCCTGCACCGGCTTTGAGTGTTTCATCTCCTTGCTCCACAGTATTGACGCCTTGCAGATCCTCCGGGGAGAGCTGAAACATCACCTTGCTGCTGGGGCTTCAGCCAAGAGTTTCTGGATTGGTACTTTCTTTGCCCACTCTCCTGCTCTGCGGTCCCACTGACGGGCATCTCCTTGGCAGCTGGGATGAGACCTGGCGGGTGGGAGTGGCGCCTCCCAGCACAGCCCCTGGCTTCGAGTGCATGTTCCTCAGACTGGAGAGGAGAGGAATTGGGGTTGGGAAGGCTCTCTTGCTGCAGGGACACCCCGGCTCCCATGACAGGCTGGGGGAGTTGTGGACACATTGCCATGGTAGACAATGATTTCAGAGGGGGATGGTGCAGAGCGGGGCGTCTCAGCACGGACCCGCCCTCCTCCAGGCTCAGGTGGGAGCATGCCACCCCCCCTCCACCTGAGACACCCTACCCGTTCCCTGTCCAGACGGCTCTGGAGGGCCTGGGCTGGCCATGGCACCAACGCTAACATGGACGGAGGGTCCGGCCTCCATTTAGAGATAAAGTAGGGGGTGGGGGATGGGCAGGAAGGAGGCGACTGGTTGTGATGAGCATGGGGTGTTGTATGGAAGGGATGAACCGCTGAATTCTACTCCTGAGACTAGTGTTACACTGTATGTTAGCTACCTGGCATTTCAATAGAGACTTGAAACTACAACAACAGAAAAGATAGGTAGGCTACTTATAATGGAATATTAGCCAGCCTTATAGAGGAAGGAAATGCTGGCAGGAGCTACAGCATGGACGAACCTCGAGGACTTTAAGCTAAATGACAGAAGCCAGGTGCAAAGGGATAAACACGTAATGACCGCAGTCACAGGAAGTGACCTAGAGCAGTCAGGGTCACAGAGGCAGAAAGGACAGTGGTGGTTGCCAGGGGCTGGAGGAGGAGGAGGAGACAGCAGTTAGTGTTTAATGGGTACTGAGTTGAAATTTCGCCCGTGAGAGTAGGAGAAAGACCCCCGCGGGCACACCAGCCTGTGGCCAGGGCAGCACAGCCAGCCAGAGAGGGAGCTCTGGGCGCCCGGCCCCGCCTCTCATCTTGGACATGGAGCAGGTCGCAGCCTGAGTCAATGCCACCCTGCGGTGCAGAGATTGTAAGGTGATCACCTCAAGGGGCCGGTGTGAAGATGAGTTGAGCTCATGCTCCCAGCATGGTGCTGGGCTGCAGGGCAGAATTAAATATATACAAAAGTGATGCAGAATCAGTGCCACCACGTGGGCCCTGTAAGAAGAGTTCACTCTGTCCGCTGTGGGAGTGACCACAATGTTTCAGGATGCTCCTTGAAGTAGGTGCCGTTTGTGTGAAGGGTAGAGAAGGATTTCAACAGGAGGTCTCGAGGTGGGGCTGGCATTTCTGGTGGAAGTTACAGCTTGAGTAGCAATCTGCAGGTGGGGGGAGGTCTGACCTCTTCTGAGAACTTGCAACGAAGCTCATGTGGCTGGAGTGGAGGACTGAAGATAATCAGTGGGTTCATTGCTTTGCAAATCACAGAAACTCAGCTCAAAGGGAATGTTTTGCTCATGTTATCAGAAGAGTGTGGAAGATGAGCTTCAGGCACAGCTGGATCCAGGATTCACTCTTATTCCATCTCCTCGTCCTGCTTTCCTTGCACTGGCTTCCTTCTGAGATAAATGAATAACTCGGGGCTTCCTTCCCTCCTGCTTCAACCTTAGTTGGGGAAGAACATTTTGTTCCCAGTAATCCCAACCCAAGTCCCAGGGCTGACCCTGATTGACCCAGCTTCCATGTCAAGCCATCCCTGAGCCATGCCAAGCTCAGAGCTATTGTCTGAATTGAGGCTTGGGCCCACCCCTAGATCTCGCGAGTGGGAAGGTGTCAGCCCTGCCTGGACAACACAGCCGCGAGTGGGGAGATGGACAGTTCCTCAAAGGAAAGCCAGGATGATGTTTCCAGAAGGAGGGATAAGAATGTTAAGCAGGCAAAAACACCAGACATCCTCTGTAGGTAGCAAGAGCTAAGGCTGCAAAGATAAGCCCTCCTCTAATTCATACTGCCACCCCCCCCAACTTTTCCTGCCTCTCCCTCTTAGATCCAACAAGATGTACTCATTCGCGCCTCGTTGGTTCCTCTCTGCACATGTTCCCAACCTCCCTGGATGCGGGGCGTAATCTGGTCCCCATGAGAGATGCCAGCAACACCTTCTGGCAACACAGCATCTGCCAGGGGCCACCCCCACTCTCACCGTGGCTACGTTATTGGAGTCAATGGGGACGGGTGGCTGGGGGTGCGTGGGTCACAGGCTGACCCTTTCCTCTAGTCCCTCCAGCCTCCCCCTCCTGCCTGTGAGATCCTCAGCCTTCTGGGAGAGCATGCGACGTTCTGGCCCAAACCCACCTCCATCAGGTTTTTGAGCACAATCCCAGCAGGCTCTTGCGGGTGCTGCTGATATGCCGGCACCAAATATAGAACAGGCCCAGCCAACCCCACCCTTAATTCTGTAATTTGCTCGAAATCAGATGAGAACACTAGCCTGGGGAGACATTTTGTGATAACCCAGCCCGGCCCTGCTGGGTTTGCTCCAAGATGACATCAGTGGAGAGAAGCGTGCCTGTGGCTTCAGCCCCCTTCCCCGCATCATGTTCCCTTTTTAGCCTTCATTCCTGGTCCCAGTGGCCATCTGCTGCTGCCATCTCTCTCCCCTCCCCCAGCAAGTGCCTGAAAAACTCACTGGGGCCTGGAGGAAATGGGCCATTTACTCATTCATTCACCCTACAGATCATTGTTGAGCTGGGACTGTGTGTGCAGACACCGTGAGGTACTGGGGACAGGGACAGGGCGTCGCAGCCTGGCCCAGGGCACCCAGACTGCAGTCTCGGGGTGGGGGGGAGGCCAGCATGGCTCTCGGGAGGATCTGAGGCTTCAGGGACAAGCCTCTCAGGGCAGCAGGGCCAGGAGGGGTGTCGGGCACTACTTGGGGCGCAGTGGGGGGAATAGGGCCTCCGGGAGGAGGAGAGAGCTGCCCCAAGCGAGCTGCTGGGTGTGCAGAGCTCTTGAGAGACTTCTGACTCCTTGACCATGGCCATGGGCTCCTGTCCTGTCCGGAGGCTGAAGGTCGGGGTCGGAAATGGCCATTTCTCTCAGGGGAGGTGTGAGCACGCGGGTGCTTCAGACCTTCCTTCTCTGCCTACCTCCCACTTCCTGGAATAGTCTCTGTTCATCTCCATGGCACAGATGGTTTCAGCACCCGCTAACTTGGGGATGGGGGCCAATCGCTGGGGTACAGCGGTGAGCCAAAGCTACCCTGCAGACAGAAACGGAAGGATTCACAAGAAAATGTTGAATGGTAACTGCCTGTCATGAAGGCAAGGGCCAAGGGGGTGAGGAATAGCCGTGGAGCCGGCTGACTCCTGGGCGGGCGGAGGCGACCCCCAGCAGGAAGGCTGGGGGAAGGAGGAAAAGGGGAAGAGGGGGCCAGAGCACCGCAAGGGCCACGGGGGGTCAGATAGGAAGGGGCCAGTGTGATGCTGGTGGAGCTGGGAAGTGGGTGGGCCTGGCCGTGGGCCCTTGAACTTCATGAGGAGCAAGGAGGCAGCTCCCGGGCACCAGGATCTGAGGTCGCACTGTCAGCCTGGCTCAAGGCCTGCACACGCCAAACCCTGAACCCCGTTACACTTGGGTTTCAGATCAACAATGAATCATTTTTTAGTATGAGTATGTCCTAGCTTCTCCACGCTTAGACTAAAAAAAATGATCTGCTGCTTCTCTGAAATGTAACCAGGTGTCCTATTCTGGTTTTTGTTTCTTTGCTACCCCAAGCAACCTTTGGTGGGGAGGTGGAGACCGCTCCCGCTCCTCCTTGGGGTTGTCATTATCACCTCTCAGGCTGATGAGCCAGACGACTAAGACGGCCTGTCTGTTGCCACCCTTGTCTTCTGCCCTGCCCCCCTTCATCCTGCTCCCCGGGCTTCCCATGGAGGGAGCCACAGGGAGGAGGCAGGCCAAAGGGCCTCCTGAAGTCACAGTCAGGAGCAGAGAGATAGTTGGGACCTGCCAGTTTTAGGGCCCAAATTGGTTCCCTCAGTCCAGCCTCTGAGCCTTTGCCTGGGTCGTTGCCTCCTCCTGGCCCTCTGTCCTCACTGCACCTGCTGGTAGGAGGCCCAGCTCGTCCCCACTGGGAGACTGTGGTGACGGTCAGCTGCTAATCACACTTCCTATGTGATTGTCCCTGTCCCCTGTGGGGTGGGCTCCGGTCTTGTCCTTGTACAGATGGGGAAGCTGAGGTGCAGGGAGACTGGGTGACAAGGATGCAGACTCTGGCCCCGGCCGTGGGACTGCCCCGCCCTCCTCACCCCCAGAGGGCCTGGGCAGTGCTAAGCTCAGTGGCTTGGACTATTCCTGCCAATGACAGTTTCAGGCCACACGGACCCCATACTCCCCCCTCCCTACCTTTCGCTTTCCAATTATAAACCCCCGCTTCCTGCTTTAACCAGCAGGAAAGCAAGGTTTCCTGTTTCCTTTTAAAATGTCCAACTTGATTTTTTGTTGACTCCTGGTTCCTGAGGCAGGACCCATAAAGAATTCTTGATTTAAAAAAAAAAAAAAAAAAAGTCTGCTGTCTCCTGGGCTTCGGGGTTTTTATCATCTTGAGCCATTCAGGCTGCTTGGCCTGTGACTAGCACACCCCCATGGATCCCGGTCCTCCCTCCCTGGCCCATGACAGGGCCTCTGCCTTTGCTCATCCGTAGTCCCAACCAGTGCCAAGCGCCGCCTGGAGTTGGGCATCTCAGACTCTCCGGGGTTAATCAGGCTGATTGGTTTTAATCAGTTCCCTGCTGCCAAGAAAACACCAGGGAGCCAAGTGGGGGTGGATAGGGGAGAAAGTCTGATTCAGGGGGCACGGACTTGCTGTGTGTGCGTTGCTGAACGCTTACCCTCTCTGGGCCTGTCTCCTCATTCATGTAAATGGGAGGGGGACAATGTGTTTCTGTGATAATAGAGGCATTCATTCATGAGGCTTTTCTGAGCACTTACTACGTGTGCTAGAAAATGTTTTCGGCCCTGGGAGATATCCATGGACAAAAGGGACAAGGCTCTGCCATCATAGGCTTCTATTCTTTGGGGCGAGACTGAGGCTCTGGCCCTGAGGCTTGGGCCCTGTTCTGCCCATGGGGGAAACCACTAGGACGGGTGTCTATTTAAATGCAAAGGAAGTAAAATGAAATAAAGTTGAAAATTCAGTTCCAGGGCACCTGGGTGGCTCAGTCAGTTGAGCGTGTGACTCCTGGTTTCGGCTCAGGTCATGTCTCATGGTCATGAGATCCAGCCCTGCTTCGGGCTCCATGGTCAGCAGGGAATCTGCTGGAGAGTCTCTCTCTCCCTCTGCCCTTCTCCCCATTCATGCTCTCTTTCTCTCTCTTCCAAATAAATAATCTAAAAACAAAAAAGAAAATCCAGCTCCTCTGTTACGATGGCCACATTTCAAGCGCACAAGCACCCTAAGTGGCCCGCACCTGCACACTGAGTCGCGCTGGTGATGGCTCATACCCACCATCACAGGGGGTTCTGCTGGGCGGCGCTGCTGGGGACTGACATGGCCCATGCCCTCAGAGGGAGTGAGGACTGCTGGAGCGGACCGAGCCATGCTTTTGGAGAAACAATAGTCAGTGAAGGAAATATCTGAGCCCAGGTCAGGCCGCGGTGCAGAGTCCTCCCTTGGGAAATCTGAGGGATGATTCTTCCCGACAGAGGGAACAGCGAATGCAAAGGCCCTCGGCTGGGAGTGCGATTGCCCACTGGAGGAGAAGGGAGGCCCTTGTAGCTAGAGTGCATTAACCTGGAGAAGAGTGATAGGAAGGGAGACCTGTCAGGGGTTTGGGGCCAAATCGTTTGGGGCTCTGCTGGCCAGGGGAAAGACTTTGGTGTGATGGGAAATCATTAGCAGGTTTCCAGCTGGGGAGCGCCATGGTCTGGTTCACATGTTAACAGGACCATCCTGGTGGCTGTGTGGAGTGAGAGGTCAGGGGAGGAAGCCAGAGGCCGGTTAGGAGGCTGATAATCCTGATAATTATCACCAGACAGTAGCCATGGAGGCGGTCGGATTCTGGAAATGCTGTGAAGTAGAGCATCAGTCTTGCTGATAGATGAGAAGAGCAGAGTAGAGGAGAACCCTGAGGTTTCTGGACGGGGTGGTGGGCGGGAGGTGGGGGGACATTCGGGCAGGAGAGAATGCTGTTGAGCAGCCCATGAGGGAGCCAAGGTTCCGTACTGGCCAAGTCAAGTTTGAGATACGCATGAGACATCCAAGTGGAGGTGTTGGTGTGCTATTGTCCATCTGAGTCTGAATACCAGGGCTGGAGAAACAAATGCGGGGTGATCCGTCTGTAGATGGTATTAATGACCGAGAGAGTGTCACAGAGCACTTTGGGCTTAAATGGCAATTGCTGTCATTTCTCGAGTCCTGCTTCATATCAGACATACTATTATCTACCTTATCCTGTTCAGGCCTTGAGTCAACTCCAAGATGTAAGCATGATTACTTTCATTTTACACCTGAGGGAGAGGAGGCTCAGAGAGGTCAAGGTCACACAAGATTTGATCTGAATCTGTCTGGTTTCAAAGCCTTCGTGCCCTCAGCGGCCTGAGGAAAGTAATTGTGTGTCCTGAATTCTGACTGGAATGGGCTGACCAGTTCATTTGTGTTTGGTTGTTGAGGACCTCGGACGCCAGGCCACGGAGCTCAAATCCACGCAGAGGCAAAAATGTTCTCAGCAAAGGACCAGGGCCTCCTGGCCAACTGCCCTGGGTTATGTTTCCTCCCAAGACCTCATCCTCCTGGACTTTCAGCCCTTTGACACCCCCTCTGGGTCTGCCAGACAGCTAGAGGCCCAAGCAGGGAGAGAGGCCCAGGAGTCGCTATCAGCCCCTGCAGAAGCAAGCAGGGGGAGCACTGACCTTCCAGGCTCCCTGCTGCCCCGGAGACAGACAGCCCTTCCCCAGGACGGTCAGACTTCTTTTCTTCCTCCCTAGGTGTCCAGGGCTGGTGACAACTTTCCACATTCCCCCTTCCCAACCTGAGCTCTAAGACTCGTGAGACCCCAGAGCAGAAAGGCCCACAGGGATCATCTGGAACAATGCACTCACTCCCTATGGATGGGAAGACTGAGGCCAGAGAGCTGCATCTAGACCAGAGTCTGGGTCTCCTGCCTCCATCTCATGTCCATCTTCTGAGATCTCGGGGGACTGGAAACCTTTCTTTTCCTTCCCAGGGCTCCGAAACAACACGGGTGGTTCTCCGGGTGCTCCCTGGGTCTGCGGCAACAGCACCCCCCGAAGGTGGCAGAAAGGGGGCCCAGCCATCTGCGCTTGACCCAGGCCTCCCACCAAAGTTTGAGAACCACCAACTGTGGGCTGGCCTCCCTGTGTCGGATCCTTCACGCCACGTGTCCTTCATTCGAAATCTGCTGACTCCTTCCAAACAGACACGATCACGACATGTCCCCAGCTCCTGGAAGCAGACAGCTGTGGGCAGGCGCTGCTTCCGATCTGGCCCTGCCTCTGATTCTGGCCACGGTCTTGCCGCCCAGCTCCACGCAAGCGTGTCTGCCCTTCACGGAGGTTTTGACGGGCTTTGCTGCCCTGCCTCGAGCCTGCCTGTGCCCCCCACCCCCCACTGCTTCCTGGCCTGGCTGGGCCTTTTCGGGCACAAAGCCCCACACAGGCTGGAGGGGTAGGAGGAATGGTGCCCCTTAGGGTGAGCTTGGCCAATGCAGGGTGCAGCCAGAGCGCATAGGCTTCTGCTTCTCTCCTGGGCTGCGTGCTCCTGGTGGTCCCGTGGGTCAGAGCAACTCAGCTTGCCCCCCCCCCCCAGCATCCCAGGACACACTCCTGCTCTCTGGATCACACCCGCCTGCTAAGTGCTCACACCCAAATCTTGTCATAAGCTCTGCTTTCTGGAGACCCCAGGCTCAGACATGCCCTGTTACCGACTCATGTCCAGCTGTGGAGTGTCACTTCCTGCAAGGACAGAGGTGACACATGGAACAAGACAGACTGTGCTCCTCAGGGCCCTGATAACCAATGCACGGCAGTACTGGGGAAGATGGGACACCCTCCATGAGGCCTCCCTTCCTCGCCTTAGGGGTGAGGTTACTGTGATAGGAAATCAGATGCAAAGGAGATAGAGTGCCAAACTTTCTGGGAACGGAGATCCCCTCCCGTGTCCCTTTCTTCCACTTGTTCTCTCATCCTGTATTAGATGGGCTCCTCTCAACTCCCACCTCCGCAATCTCTAGATCCCCCGAATCTCTCTGTGATGACATAAATTGTGGTTACCACTTGCCGAGTGTTTGCTGCGACAGTGACTTCCAGAGCGAGACTCCCTGGGTTTGAGTCCTGGCCCTGCCACCCGTCGCTTGGGCAACAACTTCAGGCAAGTTGCAATCGGTCTGTGCCCCAGTGTTCACATTTATAACACGGGGACAATACCTCCCTCGTAGAATTGTTAGGGAAGAAATGTTAACATAGGTAAAGTGTTGAGAGCCATGCAGGGCACACGGTACAATATAAGTGTGACTGTTATAATTATCAAGTTGTATTATCACCGTAACCCTGTGGTCTAAGCACTGGCATCCAATTCTTCAGAAGGAAACTGAGGTTCAAGAGGTTGACTTGCCCAGGGTCACAAAGCTGTTCGGAGGCAGAGCTGGTCCTCGAACCCTGTCTGTTCCAGTCCAGAGCCTCTGGCACCAAGGGACTAGTTTTCTGGTACTCAGGGACTGAGTTGCAGCTTTAAACTTTCTTCCATCTTGGGGCGCCTGGGTGACTCAGTCGGTGAAGCGTCTGCCTTCTGCTCGGTCATGATCCTGGGGTCCTGGGGTCCAGCCCTGCATCAGGGTCCCCACTCAGTGGGGAGTCTGCTTCTCCCTCTGCCTCTGCCCCTCCCCCTGCTCATGCTCTCTCTGTCTCCCTCTAATAAATAAATAAAATCTTAAAAACAAAACAAAAGAATTTTCTTCCATCCTGAGGGGAGGGCTGGGCCCTGGTGGAGCCCCCCTGCCTGTGGATGGGCGGTATTTGACAGAGAAGACCATCCGGGGAGAATGAAGGGCTTCTGGGAGCCCTTGGGAGGCAGACCAGGCCCCCTTCCCCCAGACCCCACCCCCTTTCCCCCCAATCCACTTACCCATTCTCCCCAGCATCAGCTGTGGCTGGGTGGTGACGTCCAGGCTGCTGGGATCAGGGAAGGGATTTGTACATAACCGTGTTTCCAAAGCTGTATCCCAAGGAAAACTCATGTCCTCCGAGGCCTATGGGGGCTGAAGAATAGCCCTGTGGCTAAAAATGCTTAGAAAATGTCCGGGTGCCCCAACATGGGCCCTTTCTCCCCCCAGGACTTACAAGAACCTTTAATACAGCAATATGGGCCGGGACTCTCCAGAGCTAAGGGGAGGACACATGATTCCCAAACAGACTTCTGCAGGGAACCCTCTCTCCTAGGGACAGTCTTTCAGATTTGCAGAACTCGCTTTGGGCACAGCTGCTGTAGTGTTTGGCATACTCTACCCTCTTCCAGACGGACAGATTGCCTCAGCCAGATGGGGGCTTCCCTGGAGCGGGCTGCTCCTTCCTGGGAAGTCTGTTGTCAGCTCTGGGGAGAAGGTGTGAGTCACCCATCTTTGGGCTTTGGGCGCCAGCTCTGGGGTGCAGGGAAGGGGGTGTTCAAGGGGAGGGCCCGAGCAGCCCCTCTGGCCACAGCCCGGTGGCCTAGAAAGTGAACGCCACCTCTAAAGGCCGACCCAACGGTGGCTCAGGTTCTGCCCTGATGCATCCATGACTATGGCCAGGGCGCTTGTTAAAATCAAAATTCTTCCAGCTCATAGCCCCGGCACACCGGTTGGTAAATAATTTGAATATCCTCCTTGGTGTCAACTATCAGTCCCCATCAGGTGCTCTAGCATCAGAGGACGTGAGCAGAAGAGCATCAGACGAATGGTGTGAAAGAGGATACAGCACAGACCCGGGTCTCAGACCTTTCAGCCTCTTTCTCTGCCACTTCCTAGCTGTGTACCCCGGGGGGGGGGGTTCCTCCCTCCGAGTCCCAGGATTCTCATCTACGGCCTGGGTGTTCCGAGGGTAAAGGAGACCTGTGGCCAGCACAGGGCCTGGGCCCCCAAGAATGTCGCTTGCTTCTTGCTTCCTCATGGTGCCCAGGGCAAGATGCCGGCAGGGAGCAGGTGCCTGGAGAGACACTCCTCCTCAGTGTCCCTTGCCCAGAACAACCTCCTCATTAAAGGAGCTGCTCCACATCCCCATCTAATTACCCTCTAACTGCCTGCTCCCTGCTGGGCCCTGCCTACTTGCCACCTCCTGCCTGGCCAGGAGACCCAGTCTAATTGGAAGGCACTCAGCCAGGCGGGACCTCACTCCTGCTGGGGACAGCAGTCCGGGTGGCAGGCTGGCCCTGCCTGGCTCCCGCAGGCCACCTCCAGCTGAGGGGTGGGGAGAGTCAAGGCGAGTCTGGCTTGTCCTGAGTTAGTCACCCAGTGAGGGCAGGACGGGCCAGGGTGTCAGCTGAGCTCGCGCTGTTGGTGGCTCTGTAGAGGCTTATTTTTCTGGAAAAGCAATCTCAAGGAGTGGCTGAGGGTGCACACTTGGAGCCCAACAGACCCGGTTTGGTCCTTGCTTTCTGCTTACCAGCCTGTGACTTTAAAAGCCTCCTCTTGGGGCGCCTGGGTGGCTCATTCGGTTGAGCATCTGCCTTTGGCTCAGGTCATGATTCCAGGGTCCTGGGATCGAGCCCCACATGGGGCTCCCTGCTCAGTAGAGAGTTGGCTTCTCCCTCTTCCTCTTCCTGCCACTCCTCTTGCTTGTGCTGTCTCTCTGTCAAATGAATAAATAAAATATTAAAAAAATAAATAAATAAAAGCCTCCTCTTGTCCTCTGTTTTCCCCCTCTGAATGGGAATTCTATTGTGGGGAGGAAATGAGAAAGGGCCATAAAGGGTTTAACATAGAGCCCCGCCCACAGCGAGCCCTCCGTCGGTGGGCACTCTTGCAAAGGTGGCACACTCCTGATTACAGTCCACCTTTCAGGGTCAGAGGCCCCATCCGGGGCCCTTCATATATGTTACCCTACTTAATGCTCGCAACAACTCAATGAGGTCATTTGCTTTTTCACAGAAAGAGAAACCGAGATTCAGAGGTAAAGTGACGTGTTCAAGATCATCCAACCAGTAAGCAGAAGAGATCCAAACCCACTGCTCTTTCTGCATCCACTCCTGGCATTCATTCACACATAATTGGGTGCCTAGTGTGTCCCCTACTTGATTCTGGCAAGGAGTGACCTCCAGGCTTTTTGGTCACCTTCACTTTTGTGACAAACACTGGAGCTTCATTTTGCACCCCCTCTTCCATGCACGCCTCTGCCATAGGAGTGAGAAAGCTACACACTCCATCGCCCAGACTCTTTATAGCTAGGGATGTATCTGACAGTCTGGTTGGGGCAGTTGGGACAAGCAGTAGTGGGAAGAGGTTTGGCCTTTCAAGGAAAACTTCGAATTCCTGATAAAGAGCTCAAATTCCACTAGTTCATGGATCAACTTCTACTCTCTTCCTTCTTTACACGCAGACGTGAGTTCTGGAGCTGTTGCAGCCATCTTGTGACCAGGAGACTTCAAACATAAGGATGAAAACCAATAAGTTAAGGATGTCCAAGAAGACAGGTTGGAATTCTGGGTTCGTGGTGACATTATTGAGACCTGAACCACCACTTCAATCACCTTAACCACCCACCACCCACCGCTATTTGTTCAAGGGCTAAGTTCAGGCCAATGGTTCTCAAAGTGTGGTACCTGCTTGAACAGCATCATCAGGATCACAAAGGAATTTGTCAGAAAAGCACATTCTTGCCCTTCCCCCCACCACATGGATCTGCTCAATCAAAAACTCTGAGTGGTCTGGGTTTTTAACAAACCGTCTGAGTGATTCTTTTTTTTTTTTTTTTTAAAGATTTTATTTATTTATTTGACAGAGAGAGAGATAGCGAGAGCAGGAACACAAGCAGGGGGAGTGGGAGAGGGAGAAGCAGGCTTCCTGCCGAGCAGGGACCCCGATGTGGGGCTTGATCCCAGGACCCCAGGATCATGACCTGAGCCGAAGGCAGGCACCCAACGACTGAGTCACCCAGGCGCCCTCCGTCTGAGTGATTCTGATGCACACTGATATTTAGGAACCACTGGCCAAGGGCCTTGTTAATCCAGAACTTGTTGACTTGCATCTGAGTGCAAGTCTCCTTGATATTACATCTCTGAGCTTCGGCTCAAAGCTTTTTCTCTGCCTAGAATGCCCAATTTCCTCCTTCTCTGCCAGTCTTTTTTATTAAGTGAATTAATTTTAATCATAGAAACCCAGAATGGCAGAAAATTCAGCTGTTGCAATTTGGCAAGGTGCATGATTATTTTTCAGATTAGGCCTCGACCATCTCAGAGGGCTGGAGAAAAGCAAAAAGCTATAAAATTGTTCCATTAAAAAAAAAATATCCAGCTTCAGCTGGAAAACCCAGAATTGGTGTTTCTCTCTCTCTCTCTCTCTCTCTCTCTTTTTCTACATTAGACCAGAAGGAGTGATCAGCGAGCCCCAGTATCCTGACCTTCAGTGATCATGGTCCCTGTGGTCCCCCCTCCTGATAGGGCCACAGTCAGAGACTGGAGCTTGTCCACTGTGGCCGCCAGTATGTGGGGGGAGATGTTTTAGTTAGACTCTGCTGCATAACAAACCACACCAGATCTTGGTAGCTTAGACAATTTATGTTTCCCCTGGTTCTGTAATTGACTGGACAATACCACTGTGGCTGTGTCTGGGGTCAGCAGAAGGTCAGCTGGGGCCTGGGTCCATCTGGGGTGGTGGTGACACCAGATCCTTCTCTCTCCACATGGTCTTTCAGCCCAGACTTCTTCAAGGCCTGGTGGGCACAGGGCACAGTCCCAAGAGGGCCAAGACAGAAGCTCAAAGGCCTGAGACTCCTACATCTGTACTTCTGGCAGATTCTGTTGGTGGGAGCAAGTCCCAAGGTCAACTTACATGCAGGAGGATGGATTACCAGGCTCCATCCCTGCTGGGAGACAGGGCAGTCATGCAGAGAAGTGGGCATCCTGGCCTGGGAGGAATTTGCAGCCTCTAAAGAATGCCCACATCTGTCTTCCAGCCACAAATGATTCACTTTCCTTCCTCAGCAGGTTATGTGTAGCCTGCTCCCAAGACCTTCAAGGTTTCCTCCAGTGCAACACCAGGTTCAGCATCTGGAGTCTTGTGGTCTAGGTCAGGTCCGGATGTGGATGGTGCTCCCCTTCACCCCGGGCAACTGATCTACCCTCACACACCAGTTATGCAATGGTGAGACAAGATAGACTATTTCGTTTTGAAAAGGGAGGGACAGTAGACACATGGTGATCGCTGGTCTGTAACAATTCTGAAATCCAGCCAGGTGCTTGTGATCAAGTTCCTCTGCTCTGGGGAGAAAAGACATTCCCTGATTAGGGCCTGGTTCTGCCCCTGGGGGTGGCCTTGAGTCCATCATTCCCTTTGGCTGTTGGCTCCAACCCTGGGCTCTGCTGTCTATGAGATTCTCCTTGTCCAGGAGAACTATTTGCACTGAGTAGCTTTCTTGGCTTGCTTCCTGTTTGTGAAATTCAGAGGATTCTTTTCGTTTTGAACTATTTCAGTTCTTCTTAGTCCAAACTAGGGGTACTCTGGTTAATATGATTATCTCAAATGTTATGGGTTTCTTATGAATCATACCTGGGGATACTCAATGCCCCAGAAGCCACATCATTCTTTTTGAGACAGATCTCTCTCTACCTTGGGTGCACCACAGTTCAGCACTTGTAAGAGTCTTAGAAACCCTTTTCTACAGCTGAGAAGGCTTCACAGCAGTGCCTTTGACCATTTTGAGGTCTTAGTAAAGGGTCTTACAGGGGCACCTGGGGGGCTCAGTCGGTTAAGCATCTGACTCCTGGTTTTGGCTCAGATCATGATCTCAGGGTTGTGAGATTGAGCCCCATGTCGGACTCCATGCTCAGTGGGGAGTCTGCTTGAGAGTCCCTCTCCCTCTGCCCCTCCTCCTGTTCTCTCTCTCTCAAATAAATAAATATAATTTTAAAAAAAAAGGGTCTTACAGTCACATCCTTGATTTATTTTTACCCTGAGGCCATTTTGTACTCTGAGACTCCTTTACCAGGAGAGACTAGGGATAAGAAATGGTTTTATTGGGGTGTCGGGGTGGCTCAGTCAGTAAAGCGTCCAACTCTTGATTTCAGCTCAGGTCATGATCTCAGGTTTGTGGGATTGAGCCCCACGTCGGGCTCCGTGCTCAGCGGGGAGTCCGGGATGGTCTCTCTCCCTCTCCCTCTGTCCCCCCCACCCCCCGCTCATGTTCTCTCTTTCTCTAAAATAAATTCAAAAAAAGAAATGGTTTTATTTTTCAACTCAGTACATTGTGGTGGTTTCCTTTTGCTTCTAAATTCTGCTGCAAACTGAACAGAGCTCTCTTCGGCTCATTTCTCTATTCTTATATCTTATCGCACATGGCAAAGGAAGTCCATTGGCGGTCTCCTCCACACTGGGCTTGGAAAACTACTTCGCCAGACACGTAAGTTCATTTGGTACATTTTCTATCTTCCAAGTATCGGCAGGTAACAGTCTTGCCACTTGTTCTGCCACGATGCAACATGTCCCCTTTCCCCAGGCTCCAGGAGCAATTTCCTCCCCATGGTTCCAGCTCCCACCGGTCATTCCATCACTGTCCTTCCAGCCTCCACCCGTCTCCAAGGTCCCAGCACCTGTGCATACGAATTAGCTCTGGGTTATGGAAACAGCCCAGGCATCGTTGCTGGTTTCTTTAACTGGTATCAGTTTATCAGCTTAAAAGAACTTGGCCCGCAACTTAGCAGTTTAAAACAAAGATCTAGGCTAGCTCCGGATCATCTAAGAGATTCTCTGTCATGTCTTCTGGGTTCATGCATCCAGCTGCAGTCGGCTCCGAGATCAGAGGGGTTGGAAGGGCCTGGGCGCTCACTCCTGCTGCTGACAGTGGTGCTGACTGTGGGCTGGGTGCTGCGGTCCTCTGCGTGGTCTCTAATCCTCCAGGAGGCCAGCCCTGACTTCTGGACACATTAGGCTGGGAGCAGAGACCCCGAGGGCAAAGGCGAAGCCAAAAGGCCTCTTGATGCCTGGGCTCCGAAACTCACACCGCCTCACTCCAGCCAGATTCCATTGTCTCAAGGCCAGCCTCAATTCGAGGGGGTGGAGAAGCAGGATCTCCCTCTGGCTGGGACTCAGCGAGGTCATATTGCAGAGGGGCGGACGGCCGGAACGGGAAGAATTTGTGGCTGTTAACCAAGCTACCACAGAACTTCCTTGCCTCTCACATTGTTTTGATTCCACATGATGGCTTCATGTTTCCTCGGAGACCTCATTATTGCAAGTCCATGCTTGGCTCCTATCTTTCTGTTAGGGATGGTTTAGTTGCGAGGAATAGAAATCACTCAAAATAGCTCCAGGGAGGTCAGGGCAGTACAGATATCATGGAAATGATGTGGCGTCGGGCCTCAGAAAACCTAGAGCAGGGAGGGAGAGAAAGGGATCGTTCTTTCATTTACTTTATTTCTCTCTCCTTCTTCCCCAGGGTCTTCCTTCTCTTCTCCTTTTCCTTCTCCTCCTCCTTCTCCTTCTCCTCCTCCTCCTTCTCCTCCTTCTTCTTCCTCTTCTTCGTCTTCTCCTCCTCCTTCTCCTCCTTCTCCTCCTCCTTCTTCTGCTTCTTCTCCTTCTCCTTCTTCTCCTTCTCCTTCTCCTTCTTCCTCTTCTTCTTCTGTTCTACTTACTTACTCTGCATCCTTGTGGCTTCTTTCCTCCCCTATAATTTTGGTCCAACGCATGCAAGCAAGAGTCTGCCAGTCTGCGGGGAGAGGGGGCACAAAAGAGAACCTTGACAACTTTGCTTTATGTGGTGTACAAATTGGCTCTAAGTCCACAGGCCCCTACAGACCCAGAGCCCAGCACTTGTTAATCGGAGACTTGATGTCTCTCGGCTCCTACTTTTATGAAAGAAAAAATGGGTCTCTGGCCCCAAAGCGGGCTGGCTCCCCTGGATTAGCTCTTCAAACCTTGTTCCATCCATTACAGATGTCAGTGAAGACATAATACAAATACGGCTCCCCAGACGCACACCCGCCCCCGAGAAGTGGGTGTGGAGTCCTCTGCGGGCTGCTGGAAATCAGTCTCAACTTACCCTGGGATCCTGGCACCCAGGGAGAACCCTCCCAGGTGTCTTCGGGAGACCAAGGTAAGGGCCCTTCCAGGAGACACAGCTTTGCTGGTCAGCCCCCTAACCCTCGCCATGAGGACCTATTCTTCCAAGTCACCTCAGAAATGGCTGTTTTGTTCCCAGAAAGGCAAGCCATCACCTCCTCCTGTTGGAGGTGCTCTCCAGCCAGGATGGAGGAGGCTCTCCCTTTTGGGAACCACATGACCATCATGTCAACCTCCCCACCTTCCACGTCTCCGCCTGCAGGGTGGATGTGGGGTCCCCACCTCACGTCGCGGGGGGAAGGTCAAAGGCAGCAAATGCCTGATACAGGTCACGGTACTGGAAATACTAATAAAGGACGGCTGAATAACAATAATGATAACGATAATAATTAGTAACATATAGGAATAATAACTAAACTCCCTTGGCCTGTGAGTTTTGAGAGGTTGAATCTCCTCCTACTGCTTGTAGAAGAATAGGACCCCCTCAGCCCTGGGGACATGATAACGGGTATCGGGTATGCGGTGACTCAGTCAAGGGACACCTTGATGCTGGGGGTATGCGTGTGTGTGTGTGTGTGTGTGTGTGTGTGTGTGGACGGCCGGCCCCTGAGGACCTACAGCTCCCACCATCCCAGCTCTCTAATTGGCCGTGGGGCTCTTGGAGGAGGTTATAGCAATTTCTCTGAAGCAAGGCTTCCCCGGGGCCGGGCCCCTTACTCTCGAGGTCAGCGGGGTCCCTGTGAGGTCCAGGGCCCAGCAGCCTGGGGTAAGTCCAGGGATGCTCCAGCTGAATCCAGGCACAGATTGCCCACTGATGGACTGTGCGGGCCTGTTTTCTCTTTTCTCAGCTTTCTGCCTTGTGGCTACAGCCTGCTTGGAGAACCCCTGTTGGAACCGGGGGTCAGGACCGGCTCAGGGGGAATTCGAATCTGTGAATCCAGTTCCCAGGCAGCGGCGGTGACTGAAGATCCAGGTGGCTGTGTGAGGGCTCAGGCAGGAAGCTGAACCCCTTGCTTGCTGCTCTCGAGCTCGGGTCGCTGAACTGGCAGCCGTTGGCCATCCTGCCTCTGAGGCCTAAATGAGATTGGCTTTCTGCCCTTTGTTCTGAGGCCTGGTGAAGTTCCAGAGCTTCTCCTAGACTTTGGCTAATTCCCAGTGGGGGGCTGGGATGCTCTTGCTCCAGGCCCCCACTCCCTGGAAGGGCCACGTCTGAAACGTCCCTCACTCACCCTGCCATGAAATTGGCTTGATCTGGAGAAAGTCAGCAACCACGCACATTCACGAAATACTCAAGAATCCAGTATCTTCTGCTGAAAAGTGTTTGGAAAACCTGGTGGGGGGGAAGGGGGAGGAGTGAGCCTCATCCCAGAGTGCACAGCCCCACACCCTTCCCCGCTGCCTCTCTCTGCCACCGACAACGTAGTGCAATGTGGACTTGGAGCCTGACTGCCTGGGTCCAAATCCCAGCTTTGCTGCTCCTTACTAGCTTCCCAGCTGGGGGGCACCTTCCCCTGCCTCCGGTGTCTCTATAAGGTGGGGGGACTAAGGTACCTGTCCTGGATGTTCGTTTTGGGGCCAAGACAAGTTAAAAGCGTCGATAGTTGTAAAGTACTTAGAGCAATGCGGAGCTCAGAGAAAGTTCTGTAGCGGTGGTTGGCAAAGTTTACCCCTGATACCTGAAGACTGGGGTGGTCACAGTGCTCATCTCAAATGGTTACTCCAAGAATGATGAATTGGCCTTACATGTGTGATGGACTTTTTTTTTTTGGCTCTTTTGGGGATGCATGCTGTCAGGCATCCAACTCCCATCTTCTACAGGGAGGAGTTCTCCATCCCGTGGTGTGGGTGGCCCCGGTAGCCCTTTCCTTCCACAAAAGCCCTTGGCCATTGACGCCCAGGCTCGTGACTGTGCCTCTGCCAATGGAACCCCTGCCCTCTGGATCCTGATGCAACGATGTGGGAACAGATGGACAGTCCCTCCCGGCGACAGCAGTGGGGACAAGCCCCAGCCAGCCTCTCCCTTGGCTGTGACCGGGGCTGCGTCCACTGTGACACATGGCCACTGTGGGCTCCTACCAGTTTTCTGGGCCGGATTCCCTAGCCTTGCCACCAATCCTATTTGCCCCCTAATCTCCGTGTGTGGCAGAGATCCGTGGCTCCCTCCCAGGAGCATGATCTCGGCTCCCAGAGTCACAGAATATTCAGCTGGGCCCATGGCTGCTCAGAATTCAGCCATATTGCCCAGCCCCGCTTTGAGACAGGGCTGATGGTGGAGCAGGCTCTGGAGGATGGGCTGTGAGCAGGGGTGATGTGTGCACCTTCTAGGAGGTGTCCCTGCAGGGAAGGGACAGACCTCCCCTCCCCCCATTCCCCTTCTCCCTGGCTGTAATGTGGAGATGCCAGTAAACCTTCATGTGTCACGGGCTGAGGGCCTGAGACATTCATGCAGCAGAACCCATGACGTTCCGCTACTTACTAGGCAGGAGACATTCCTATCTTGTCTGAGCCACTGTGACTCCCGGTCTCCCCTTTCCAGAGGCCCCATGTGCCTTCGCTATAACTAATACACCTTCCAGCAAGTTGCCTGCTCGGCCTCGGCCAGGCCCAAACACTTTCTTTATCTCTTCTCTTTCGTTCTTTTCCAACTGCTCTTTACCTTTAATCC
Source organism: Mirounga leonina (assembly GCF_011800145.1). Classification (NCBI taxonomy): domain Eukaryota; kingdom Metazoa; phylum Chordata; class Mammalia; order Carnivora; family Phocidae; genus Mirounga; species Mirounga leonina. The sequence goes on along the minus strand of NW_023270418.1, from coordinate 22,299,791 downwards.
CTTTTAGTTTTTTCTCTCTCTCCCTGTTCTTTCTGCTCTGTTTGGTAATCAAGCACCTTGCTCGCTGCTGTATGTGAAGCACAAAGTGTGCACCTTCCTCAAGCTGTTCGGGCAGATCAAGGTATCAACAAATATTAGTCATGACTCTCCTCTTCTCTGCAGCTTCTCCCTGCCGCTGTCCTGGATGCCCTGGGAGCTGTGAAGTCTTCCTCCTCCCTGGGCTGTGTTCTCCCATGCTCCGAGGCTTTGGCCCCTGGTCAAGTTCTTACCTTCCTCCCCAGCGCTTGTCAAAATATTTTTTTCCAAACAGTGTTACATTTCCTCCTATGGGGACCTCTGGGGCCAGCTGGGAAGTTAATAAAAGTTCCTCGGCTCTGGTAGATCTGTTCTGTTTTGTTTTGCCTGGGAGCCTTGCATCCAGCACTTCCATTCTTTTGATCTCGAGCTGGAAAACAGAACCCGAGGTACCTGAATGCACAGCCATGGAGAGAAGCCTGCTGGGTCAAGGTCAGCCTCCCCTGAGCGGAGCTGCAGCGTCGGGTGGCAAAGCAAGAGAATGTCAGCTGTGGAAGGGCCCCGAAAGGCCCGGGGGTGGGGTGGGGGGGAAGTGAGGCCATTGCCGGATGTCACAGGTAAGCCAGAGGCCGCATCAGGAGTCCTGCAATTCTGCTACAGGACCAGAGAGTCTCCTAGGTTGTCCCTGTACGTTGCACATGCGAGACCCCAGAGAACCACTTACGGGTCCTCACGGATTCCTAGCGACTCACAGCTTCATAGAGGAGCCTCCCCAAAGTCAGTGCTATGTTGCAGAGAGCGATCATGACTGAGATCTGGAGGCATTCAGGAGGGAGGGCTACTTGTCTCAGAGGGAGCACAGGGAGGCTTCCTGGAAGAGGGGGGATTTTAGTTGCCTCTGGATGAATAAGGAGGTGAGGACATGTGATTCTGGAGGAAGGCTTTCCAGGAATAGGTATGGTTCATGCCATGGAGGCTTGTTGTGTGTTGGTGTGTCGGGGTTGAAGGACAGAAATGGTCCTGCCTCCAGAAGCTTACCGTCCAGCGAGGGAGACAGTAAGTGAGCATAATCCCCCAAGTTAGTATCTAATCACAGCTGCAGTGGACTCTGTGAAGGACAGGATCGGAGGCTGCAGGATGGTGTCTCAGGCTCTGACCTGGTTGGGATCTCCGAGGTGTTGTCACCTCATCTGAGAACTCGGGAGGGGAGGGGGGCAGTGGGAGTTGTTACATCAGAGATGGGGTGGGATCTCAGGGAGACATCGCCAGTGCAGGCATGGTGTGTGGGAAGGGGGGGGCCCGAGGCAAGGAGTGTGGGATGCCCAGAGCCCGAGGACAGGAGAGAAGGTGCTGGAGAGGCAGGAGGAGGCTGCCGTGTGTTCTCTGCCAGGGTATGAGGGCTAGAATGTCAGCTCAAATGTTTAGGCAGGAAAAAGGATGGCCAAGCCTGCCCATTGCTTCTACTCTCAGTTCTCCTTCTCTTCCCTGGACTCAGAACTTCAGTTTTCCTGCTGGCATGTAACCACCCAGAATAAACTGCATTTCCCAGCCTCCCTCCTAACTACGCGTAGCCATGTGACTAAGTTGTAAACATTGGAGTGTAAACAGAGATGGAGTGTGCAACTTTCAGGAAATGTCTTCAGATGGAGTGAAAGAGGCCTTCTTTCTAATGGCTGGAATGCAGACATGATGTTGGAGCTCAAGGAGCCATCTTGAACCATGAGTTGGGAGCCCTGTATTAAGGGCAGTGAAGCAACAAGTTAGAAAGAGCCTGGATCATTGATGATCATGGATCTTCTATGCCCGTCCTAGATTTGCCTCTAGAGAAAAACCAAAAAGAAGCAAAGAAAAGTTTTTCTTATTTAAACCACTTAAAGTTGAGTAGGACTTACACTGATAATATGTATTTATTGGGGGGCGCCTGGGTGGCTCAGTTGGTTAAGCGACTGCCTTCAGCTCAGGTCATGATCCCAGGGTCCTGGGATCGAGTTCCACATCGGGCTCCCTGCTCTGCGGGGAGCCTGCTTCTCCCTCTCCCACTCCCCCTGCTTGTGTTCCCTCTCTCTCTGTGTCTCTCTCTGTCAAATAAATAAATAAAATCTTTAAAAAATATATGTATTTATTGGAAGATGCTGGGGTGGCTCCGTGCAGTCATAAGAAAAGCTCAGGAACTGGGGAATCTTCGGGAAGAACATGCTATGGAACAATGGAACTCAAGATAATTCTAGAGCATTCTATAAAGGGGCAAACTAACTAACAGGGGTATCACGGAGCCAAGAAACAAGGGCCACAACAATTATTAGCTCTAAGGAAAACCAAAAAGTCCAAGAAAGGAAATATAACCACAGTACTCTTCTTGGTTCAGCAGTGAGTAATACTTATTTGATCACAATTATGAAACTCTATGGATTTAATTGAAAATGGAGATGAATTATATTGGTGGCAATGTCAGAAGGAGAAAAGGGGCCCAGAGCTGCCCCTTGTTCTTATAGCACCTCTGGGCAATTAGAGAAACAGACCTCTTGCTCAAGAAGCTTTGCTACCTACTGGAAGGAAAATTGTCAAAAGAAGTATGCAAAGCCATAATGCTTACAATGTAAAGGAGATCTCCAAGAGGTGGCGGGGGGCAGGGGGAGTGCTGGGGTGGGGGTGTATGGGAGCTAAAGTCCTTATCCAGAGTAAGTCAAGGGGTCAGGTCTAATACAGACGAATCAAGAGGTAAAACATGGTGCAAATATTTTGCAGTATGCAACTAAATACCCCAAAAAGCAACCAAAATGTTCAAAGTAGTTGCTTCTGAGGGCTGGGATGAGAGATGGGGAGGAGGAAGCCAGAATTTGCTTTTTTTTTTTAAAGAAGCACTATTTAATTTTTTTAAATTATACTTTGAAAATATAAAATTTAGGAAAAACCTGACTTCGATGTGGTCTCTCCTTCTTTTAAACCCTCAAATCGGGGCGCCTTGGTGGCTCAGTCAGTTAAACATCTGTCTTCGGCTCAGGTCATAATCCCGGGGTTGTGGGACAGAGTCCCGCATCGGGCTCCCTGCTCAGCGGGGAGTCTGCTTCTCCCTCTCCCTCTGCCCCTCCCTGACTCTTGTGCGTGCGCGCTCTCTCTCTCTCAAATAAATAAAGTAAATAAATAAATAAATAAATAGAAATAAAACCTTTTTAAAAAAATAAACTCTCAAATCACGAGGAGAGTACTCTCTGCAGGTGAGACATAGGCTTTGTCGTCAGAGTGGCCGGCTGTGGTTGGTTTGCCATTGGATCTCATGCTTAGTAGTTGTTTCAGGAAAGGGAGTGACTGAGCCCCCATGTCCTCTTCCATATAATGGGTACATGAGTATATTCCCCACATGTTGCTGTGGAGAACTGATGCAGGTGAAGAGCTGGCTTGCGTCTGACACACGGTCCTCTGGGTGGTGTTTGCCATGGTTGCTATTTTATTGGTTCTGGATCAGACACTCGAGAACTTGCCTTAGCTCCCTCCTGCCGTGGTTTGAGAACCGAAGTGTGCATGAGTCACCTAGGGGGCTTGTGGAAAGACTGCCGGGCCCCCCTCCAGAGTTTCTGATTCAGTAGGTCTGGAGTGAGGCCGAGAATCTGCATTTCCAGCAAGGTCCCAGGAGATGCTAAGGCGGATACTACTTGTCCAGGGACTACACTTTGAGAACTGCTTCTCTAGAGCATACGCGGCTTCATGATGGACTCAGGGTTGATGTTGGCAAGCAGACATGGGAGAAGAGAGTTGAAAGAGCTCCAGCAAAGCTTCTTATGAGAGAATCCAGAGCTGGGGGAGCAGGGCCTTTGCAGGGCTCAGGGTGGAAGAGGGATGGGGGAGGGTTCACAAAAGAAACAATATTTCAGCTGAGTCTTGAAGGAGCAGGAGAAATGTGCTAGGCTGGCGGACCAAGAGCATCCCCAGCCAGGCGAACAGCTGGTAGAAAGGCAGGAGCAGAGGAGAGAATAGGGCACGTTTGAGACGTACTGCCCATTTTTGCTACCTCCCAAGACGTCTTGAGAGGGTACAATGGAGCTACTGGGGCACTCGGCACGCTGTCGTTTGTGCACTTGGGGATCTCTCTGAAGGGCTGGAATGATGAAGGGCGCACCTCTTAAGGTGCAAGAGGGTCCCAGGCGAGAGAAACAGCTAGAACCTTCTAACGGCTGCCTTCACACCTTCCAGACAGGACGTCTTTGATGATGCTCACAGATGTCAGTGATCTCACACACCCAGGGAGAACATTACAGAGACTCATAAAGAAGCCTTTCATCCCAGGACTGCCCGTTCCAGGGATGTATTTTCACATCCTCATGGGAGACGTAGCTGGCCTTTCCAGGGTGTGCTTGTGGGGAGCAGCAGGGCAGGCGATCTAAAATGAGGTCTGGACCAGAAAACCCAGGTTGCAAACTCACCCGAGGACACAGCTTTCCTCTTCGGAGGCCTCGCCGTCCCCCCAGCCCCCCAGCCCCTTCTCCTTCCGTCTCCACCATGCCTATCACCGGCTGTTTCCTGCTCGGCTCTAAATCTCACCCCAGAGAAACCCACCACTCACCAGCTGCAGCAATTGCCCGTTCACGGCCGGTCACAGTGACATGCGCAGGGGGTTTCCAGGCATCTGAAGGTGGCCGCGCTGAGGTCAGGGTCCCCAGGGACTGCCGAGGCCCCATACCTCCCTGGGGGAAACAGCAAGTTGGACACACCTGAACGTCACAGCCTATGTCCACGGCCCGGGTGAGTTCAGCCCCGACTGTGGGCAAGACTCCGGGCTCATGGCCGCAGGGGTGGCTCTGTCTACCCCGTGCTGTGACTTCTCCTGTCGCATGCCCGTGCGGGGCCGGGGACTCGCCACGCCTTTGTGCTCTCATCTGGTCCTCCGATTTTCCGAGTGAAGTGGGTACTAATAGTACCCATTTCATAGAAGAGAAAAGTGAGTTGCTAGCAGCTTATGCAGGCAAGGCAGCCAAGGGGGAGTGTGGCATAGGGCTTAAGAGCCCCGATGCGGGAAGCAGCCTGTCTCAGCCCCACGCCCGCCAGCCGTGGGACCTTGGGCAAGTCACTTAACTCTCTGCACATCTGTTTCCTGTGCTGTAGAATGAGGTTCTCTTTGAGGGTCACGTAAGTCAGTGTATGGCACACGCTTATGAATTCCCAGGCAGCAGGTGGGCAGAGCTGAGCTGGTTCCAATCTCCCGTGTGCCTGGCTGCCCCGAGGCTGGTTTCTGGGAGGCCTGGGGACGAGGCTGTGAGGGCTCGTGAAGGGGTCCCCACCGTGGGTCCTGCACCCCGTACTCCAGACTCACACCGACAAGGGTTTGCGTGACCTTGGTCAGTCTCCCGACTCTCTGAGCCATCGTTGACGCATCTTTAAACTGTCAGGTCATGAAGTGGTTCAAGGACTGAACAGAACAATGGCAACTAAATATAACAGTGTCAGGGTGAAGAGCCGGGCTCTGGAACCTTGCCGCTGGCCGTACGTTCTCGCTTCGACCATGTTCCAGCTGCGTGACTTTGGGTAAGTTACTTTCTCTCTCTGTGCCTCAGTTTCCTTACCCGTAAAATGCGGATGATTAAATAGTTCCTACATCATAGAGCTATTGGGAGGAGAAATGTGCCGTTCCACGCAGAGCCCTTCGAGCAGGACTCTGCAGAGGATACACTGTACGAGTGTGGGCCGAGGTCATCCTGCACACATTTGCCGTGGGCCTGGCATACAGTAGGTGCCAGATGAATAGCATCAGTGAGGAGGGGAGGAGAGGGTGCGAAACCCAGCCTTTTATCTTACTAAACTGCAAAGTCTCTGGGCCAAGAATTCTCAGTCCTGAGTGCACATTAGAATATGGGGAATTTTTTAAGACACCAGCACCCGGGGATGCACAGAGATTCTTACTTAATAGCCTAATCAGGGCCTGATATCGAATGATTTTTTTTTTTTTTAAAGCTCCCCAGGCGATTCTAACAAGTGGTCAGGATTGAGAACCACTGAGTTAGAAAACTGAAGGGCCCACTTGGAGGAGATATTTTAACTAGGTAGATCAGGATGGGCCTCTCTGAGGAGGTGATATGTGAGCTGAGGTCTGAATGGGGAGAAGGAGGTTGCTGGGCAGAGACCTGGGTGGGGTGGGGGATGTTTCAGACAGAGAACAGAGTAGGTGCAAAGGCCCTGAGGCAGGCACGATTTTGCTATGTTGGAAGAAGAGCAAGAAGGTCACAGTGGCAGAGAGGTCCATGTGTGCAGGCGAACAGCTGAGGATCCAAGCCCAGGATGGCAAGTAGGGGAAACTGAGTTTCCCTCTGGCCAGAGGGACTGAGGTTAGCTCTTGGCCTAGGCAGAAAGCCACAGGAGACATTCACCCCTCATGTCCACGGCCGATGTAAGTCTTTCAAGTGTCCTCAAATCAGGGAGCTGGGAATTCCTTGGGAATCTCTGCTGATCCCAGACTCAAATTCCTGAAAAGTTCCAGCCTGGCACCCACACAAGTGGGCCATCGGCCTAAGAAGGATCCTTTAGGACAGGGAGCTGGGGAGTCCATCCAGGGTCTAGAGAAGGAAGAGAGAGAGAGAGAGAGGCTGGGACAAGTGCCCCCCTGGGGCCCATTACAAAGGCAACTAGGGCCGACAGCCACTCTGGCATCGAGAGGCCGCAGAGCTGCCAGGAAAATGCCAGCCTCCTGTGAAGGCTTAATTAGTCTGCTGCCCCCACTGCCGGGGAGCGGCCTGCTGGGGAGCAGGTCCTTCGATTTTCAGGCCCCGGGATCCGGGCAGCGAGGGCAGGGGGAGGTGTCTGAGCTTCGTGTGTTTGCTGTAGGGAGCGTCTGTTGGATGTGCCCGTGGGTCTGACTTGTCGCGTACAACTGCACAATTGTGGGTTGCCTCCTCACAGGAGAGGGTGTCCCGCTACCTGGGATGTGTCTGTGTGTGCCTCTCAGGTCTGTGTGTCTGCATTTCCTTCTGTCTTATTCATAAGACACGTGATGTGTCTGAATTTGTCTTCACCAGGTACGATCGTGCGCGCGTGTGTGCGTGTGTGTGCATGTGTGTGTGTGTGTGTGTGTGAGCATGGGTGGACACACACATGCCCACACGGAGGACGAACTCTGGCTCTCACACCCCCAGTCTCCCACAGCAGGCCAGTCCCACCTCTGCGGCCCATGACCTCGGCAGCCGCCTGGGGCCACAGGTCTGGGGCAGGAGCCTCAAGAGGAACACTTCTCAGCCCCGCTCCCTTGTCCGCCGCGGGGACTGGCCGCTCCCCACCCTCGTGGCCGAGGCGCTTTCCTCCTGCGGGGCCGGGTGGGCCCGGCTGCATCCGGGGGCCTGGGCTCTGATGCGGCCTGGGACCACAAGGCCTGTCTCATGGCCGCCGGGGCCCCTGTGGGCTGTGTGTGTGCGTGTGTGCACCAGCCCACACGCCCATTTGGCCTCCCCAGCACCTGGGGCCCAGGGCGGGGTGCAGGGGAAGAGGAAGTGACTCTCCCCACAGGGGCTCCCCAAGCACTCTCAGCCCCGGGCCAGCCAGGACCAGAGGACATGAGACCTTGGGAGCTTGTCTGCTTATCCACAGTGAGTGCGACCGGAACTGCTTAAGCCTGAGGTCCTCCCTCGTTTTCGGCCGCTCATCCAGCAGGAACGGAATACTGGCTCTGCTCCGGCAGCGACCCCGGGCTGATGTGAGCGGCACCACCACTAAGGAGGCAGCCGAGGCCGGCTCCTTGTCCCGCTGGCGCAGACCCTCTGGGATCCTGAGCCTCGCCCAGCTCAAGCCTTTGCAGGGGCTGTGCCCTCCTGCTAGAACACCCCTTCTCCTGACTGCCAGGGGCTGGCTCCTGCTCTGCATCCAGGTCTCCACTTGGAGGTCACCCCCCCCGGGGAGGGCTGCCCCGGGCCCCTCCGTGTCATACCTCAGTAGCTTCCTGTCACCTCGCGCTCCGGAACTTTTATGGCCATCTGCCACTGTGTCGTTGTTGATGCCTCTTCTGCCTTCCCCTGCGAGCACAGAGTCCCTGTCGGGCTTATGCAGGATCAGGGCCACACCTAGCAAGTGTTTACTATTTATTGGGAGTTTAATAAACGTATTGAACACTTGCTATGTGCCAGGCACCAAGTGTTACTACTGTCTCATTTCAATCTCTCAATAACCCACAAGAACCCCATGTGAATTAGTAGCCCAGCCTGGTCTTACTGATGAAAGTAAAGTTCAGAGAGGTTAAGAAATGTGCCTACAGTCACACAGCCAGTACGTGGGAGGAGTAGGATTTTTAGTTCTATCTGATGCTGCTGCTTGCTTTTAATACTTTGTGCCGCGGCGATCAGGAGACAGGAAGAGTAAGAAAAGTCTGGTCAAGGAGACAGACAGACAGAAAGGTGTACCAATTGTCCCTTGCTGGGAAAAAAACCACCCCCAACCTCAGTGGCTTACGACAACATCCCCTGATTACTCCTGATTTAGGGTTTGGTAAATGGGGCAAGTTCAGCCGGGATGGCTCTGCTCCCGATGGTACTCGCTGGACGAATCTTAGACGAGAAGAAACGTCAGTCGACAGGTTGGTTGGAGGCTGGCTGGTCCCAGAGGGCCTCCCTATGTGTCTGGCAATTGGCTGGGGCTTTCAGATGGGTGCCTCGGTTTACCTCCACGCCGCCCCTCCAGTGGGCTAGCTCCGGCTTCCCCCGGGTGGCAGCGAGACTCCAAGACAGCAAGAGCGGAGACTGCACGGCCTCTTGGGAAGTCAGACATCACTCGTGCCACATTTGCCTAATTCCGGAGGCAGCGAATTAGACTCTACCTCTTGATGTGACATGCTACAAAATTTCATGTTTGATCTGCCACAGTAGCCCGCTTTGGCCATAAGTATTATTCTACATGCAAAATGTACTCACCTTCTCGAACCAAGACTTCCCCAGAGTCTCACCCTGCTGGGTCATCAGAGCCCAGGATCCTGCGGGGCCTCCTACTGCAAATCCCTCTCTGCTACCGAGAACACCCAGAGGGACAAAGAGCAGACATCCGCTTGGCTTCTGATTTTCAGGCAGGAGGCCTCTTGGTCCCGGCCTGGGACCCCGTGCTGGAGTCTGCAGCCAGCCACCCCCTCCAGAGGCCTCAGCGCTGGACGGGTGTGAGTTGTTGCTCCTCTCCTCAGCCTCCTTGGCAAAGAGGAGGGGTCTTCTTTCCTTACTTTATAGGTGGGGGTCTCGTGAACCACAGAGGCTGAGTGACTTCCCTGAATTCACGGGAACATTCCCACAGGGATCAGAATAGAGGCCAGGAGTGCCGACGTCTCTGCCGAGGATGCTTGGGTAACGCCAAAGGGTTCCTGAGGGTGACCCAAAACCCTTGTTCCAGGGAAAACATGAAGTGGGATGAAAAATTGATAGCCATTCATTCATTCATTCGTTCATAAAATTCTTCAATTACAAACTATTAAGCGCCATTGATCATGATATACCAGGCATGCTCCATGTCTTAAGAACAAAGAAGAGGGTCCCTGTTCTTTTACAATTTCTAGTCTTGTGAGGCAGACACACATTAAACACGTAACGAAAGAATAAATATGTGATTTGGAGGAGGCAAACGGGATGTTACGAAAACTGCTAATAGGGGCTGACCCAGCCCGGGGGAAATTTCTCTGGTGGAGTGCTGTTTTAGCTGAGGCTTGAAAAAGAGTAGGAGTTTCCCAGATATAGATAGAGGGGAGTAGTGTCGTAGGCAGGAGGAACAGCAAGTGCAAAGGTCCTGAGGTCGGACCGTGTTTGGTATATTGGAGAGACAGTACGGCAGCCAGGCTGACTATGCAGGCCACGGCAGGGAGGCTGGACTTCATCCAGCTACAGTGACAAAGGCCCTGCTGCTTTGGGGCTACTTACCCAACACTGTGTGCCAGGTGATTCTGGTGTATTATCTCACTTAATTTTTCCAACCAGCCTGTGCAGTGCATTCCACCAGCCTTGCTTCACAAACTTGGTAAGCAGGGCTCAGAGAGACTGAGACACCGGGTCACTCAGCCGTTTTCTTAGTGCTCAGTGTCTAAAACAGTGATGAGAAGTCACTGTCCCCCTTCCTTCGAACCTCACTGGGCAGGAGGGGAGTCTAAGGGGTCACCTCTTCTAGCCCCCGCTCCTGTTGTGGGGTTCTGGGAGGCAAGCACTGTCCTGTCTGCAGACCCATATGGGTGCATACTGACCCATCTCCTAGGCCTTCCTCCTTGGGCTGATTTGATCTCTATCTGTAGCCCACAGTGACCCAGCCTCATAAGATCCATCGACGGGAAAGTGCCCCTTCCTTCCTCCTACACAGACATTTGAATGGCCATTCGGTCATTATCAGCTTCATCTCTGTGTCCCTCTGTAAGCTCCCTGAGTTTAGGAGCCATATCTGTGTTGTTCTTCATTATGACTCAGTGCAGACCCATAACAAGCACTTCATGATTGCTCAGTAAGTGGATGTTTCTCCAAAAGCTCGAGGATAGGAAGATGCCCAAACATTAAAACTAGAGCTATCCCTTAGACTTCACTAAGTCCAACCTCCAAATGATTCAGAGGAGGAGACTGAGGCTCAGAGAGGGCACGGTCTCACCTTGGGTCACAGAGCGAGCAAGTAGCAGGAGGGAGGCCATCCTCCTAGTCCAGTGCCCCTTGCTAGGCCAGAAATCAGTGAGTGGAAGGAGGCACCCCATGGGCCAGACATCTATAGGCATCTCAGGAACTGTCCTCAAGCCCCCTGCAATCCCCTTGGGGGCTTGGGAAGAAGGAGGAGTTAGTTTCATGACCTCCACAGCTGTCTCGGTCCGTTCGGGCTGCTGTAACAAACTCACACACACGGGGTGGCTTACAGAGGACACACATTTCTTTCGCATGGTGCTGGAGGCTGGGAGTCCGAGATCAGGGGCTGGCCCGGTCAGGTTCTCGTGAGGGCTGCCTTCCGGGTGGCAGACTGCCCACGTCTAGTTGTGCCCTCACCTGGTGGACTCCCGGGGGTCTTTCTGGGGCCTCTTTATAAGGGCACTAATTGATGGCGTCTCTGCTCGCATGACCTCATCACCTCCCAAAGTCCCACCTCTTAACGTCAGAGCCTGTTGTCGATATACACATTTTAGGGGGACACAAACATTCAGGCAATAGCCTCAAGCTCGTTCAGCCAAAGACCGGCCTTGGGCTCATCCCCATGGCTGCCCTTGTCCCTCCCAGTCATTGCAGGAGTGAGTCCAGACACCGGAATCCAGTGTTCCCTGCCACCCTTCCTACTCAGGGATTCACTGGGGTCCCCCCACTAGACGGTGAGGGCACTTCACAATGTGCTCCATGTGCCTGTCAGGTGACTTTCTCACATCTGACTTCTCTCATGTTCATGCAGATGGCTGTCTCCTCCGCTGGAAAGGTGACCTTGCCCGCTCCTGAACCGTCAGCTCCCAGAACGCGGCCTGGTGTGGGATCAGTGTGCAGTGAGGATCCAGGAATGCCCCATCACGCCCCATGGTACTGGAAGGGCTGTTTTTTGTTTTGTTTTGTTTTGATTTAATTTAATTTAATTTAATTTAATTTAATTTAATTTAAATTCAATAAATTAACACATAGTGTATTATTAGTTTCAGAGGTAGAGTTCAGTGATTCATCAGTCTTATATAACACCCAGTGCTCATTACATCACGTGCCCTCCTTAATGCCCGTCACCCAGTGAGCCCATCCCCCCACTCCCCCTCTCCTCCAGCAACCTTCTTTGTTTCCTATGATTAAGAGTCTCTTATGGGGATGCCTGGGTGGCTCAGACGGTTAAGTGTCTGCCTTTGGCTCAGGTCATGATCCCAGGGTCCTGGGATCGAGGCCCGTATCGGGCTCCTTGCTCAGTGGGGAGCCTGCTTCTCCCCCTGCTTGCTACTCCCCCTGCTTGTGCTCTCTTCCTCTCTCTCTCTCTCTGACAAATAAATAAATAAATAAATAAAATCTTTTAAAAAAATTCATTGATTTTCTTAAAAAAAAGTCTTTTATGATTTGTCTCGCTCTCTGATTTCATCTTGTTTTATTTTTCCCTCCCTTCCCCTATGCTCCTCTGTTTTGTTTCTTAAATTCCACATTAGTGAAATCATATGATCTTTGTATAATTGTCTTTCCCTGATTGACTTATTTCGCTTAGCATAATATCCTCCAGTTCCATCCACGTCGTTGCAAATGGTAAGATCTCATTCCTTTTGATGGCTGCATAATATTCCATTGTATATATATATACCACATCCTCTTTATCCATTCATCTGTTGATGGACATCTTGGCTCTTTCCACAGTTTGTGGACATTGCTGCTACGAACATTGGGGTGCAGGTGTCCCTTCGGATCACTACATCTGTATCTTTGGGATAAATCCCTAGTAGTGCAATTGCTGGGTCATAGGGTAGTTCTATTTTCACCTTTTTGAGGAACCTCTGTACTGTTTCCCAGAGTGGCTGCACCAGCTTGCATTCCCTCCAGCAGTGTGAGAAGATTCCCCTTTCTCCGCATCCCCATAGAAGGGCTTGTTTTTTTGGCAGAGTCCCACTTCAAACCCACACCGACAGTGTTCCCAGCCCGGCCTGGCCCTTCCCCGCTATGTGATCTTGAGCAAGCTGCTTCACGGCTCTGGGCCCCAGTTCTTCACGGGTCAAAGGCAAGGTGCCGGGGGCTGACAGTACACTGATTTCCAATCTTCACACTAACCTCCATCTTCTGGAAGAAAATGAGTCTCAGGAAGGGGGAGGCTCTTGCCAAGGCCACAGTCTGAAGTAGATTTAGGGTCAGGTGGCCCTAATATTGAAACTCAGATGGGTCTGACGCCAAATCCAATTCTTTCTGCCTCCTTCCCGTATTTCTGCCTCTGCATCAGGAGGACTGGACAAAAAGATGCAGCAGGCGGGGCACCACTCAGTTTCTGGGCCTGGAGGTGCCCCCTCTCCAGCTTTCCCACCGCCCCAGCTACGGAACCCCAGCTTCCCAGGAGAATGTCAACTGAAGGGGGGGGGGGGCGCCCTTACCAGACGCTGGTGCCTGGCTACATGATTATGGCCCATTTTCCCCAGCAGGGACTGGCGGGCATTCATTTCCTTTTAAAAGGACTGTGTCAGCAGCATGTTTATGGTTTAATTTTTGTTTTCTCCTCCACAGCTCCCCCGAAAACTGCTGGAGGAGAGAGAACACGTCAGTCCTTGCCTGCCGCCTCCTCACCAAGTGGCCAGGGGGCTTCTCCCGGAGGCTCTGGCCCAGGCTCCCACGGTCGCCCCTGTTGCAAGTGCCCTGCTTCCTCTCAGAGATGGGCTGTGGGCCTGGGACCCCGGGGCCACCACCCGGACCTGGACAGGGGTGGCCCTGAGGGTACTTCCTCTGCTGGGGGTGGTTTCAGAGACAGCATCTTTGCCTGTCGTAAGGGTTGTTTGTTGCCATTGTTGTTTCCAGCACTTTTTCACTAGAAATCGTTTAAGACGCAGGAAAATAGTGCCGAGTTCCTGGACCCCCTTCACCCAGCTTCCGCTGATGATAATATGTAAAGTAACCAAAGGACGCATTCGAAATCGGGGGAACTGCTGTTAGCACAGTATCAGTAACCCCAGAGGCAGACCTCACTCAGATGTCACCAGTGTGTACGCGTCTTCCAACTGTATTGTTTTTCAGTTCCAATGTTTGTCAGTCAACCCAGCTCCTGGTTGAGAGAGTCCACTGGTTTAGGAAGTGAGTTAAGACAAACCCCCTTTTCAGCTCCTTCGGGGGACCACTGTGCATGCAGCTCCCCATGGATGCTTGGCGGCTGCGCGTGACTGTGCATCTTTTTCAGTGTTAGGCATTATCCCTCACCTCCCTGCTATAGGGGACACAGTTTTAAATCTCTGTCCTCTCCTGCCCTGGCTCCACACCCTTCCACCCTGCCCCCATCCTCTTCAAATAGCTGGGCCATCATTTTGGTGAGATTGGTACTCAGTGCTACAACGGTTGTGATTTCTTCATTTGCTTTGTTTTCTGTGCACTGATCACTAATTTACATGTATATTTTTTTTAAGGGGAAGAGGGGCAAAGGGAGAGAGAGAATCTTAAGCAGGCTCCATGCCCAGTGCCGAGCCCTATGTGGGGATCGATCTCGTGACCCTGAGATCATGACCTGATCCGAAGTCAAGAGTCAGATGTTTAACTGACTGAGCCCTCAGGCACCCCACTAATTTTTTTAAACCTGAAACACTTTGCCAGTTGTCCAAAGTTTTCCATGTACTGTCATTCACACCTGACTTTCTATCAATTCCATCCATCTTATAAGCAGTCTCTCCGGAACCTTCTGGCATTTCCAAACTGAACTTGGCACCCTCTATGGTGGGCATTCTGGGCTCTCCCCCTCCCACCAGTCTGAGGATCCCTTCACCTGTCTCCTGAGCTGGATTTCCTGCTTCCCAGATTCCACATCTTCTTGCTCCTCGATCACTCCTCATTGCCATGGGCACAGCTTCTGGCAGTTCTGGAGAAGGAGGAGGTGGGAGGTAAATTTCTCAAGACCTCACATGTAGAAGGATATCTTTATTTTTTAACGTAGAACTCTAGGTTAGAGATACTTTTCTTTCAGAATTGTGCAGGCTTGCTCCTTTGTCTTCTGGCTTCCAGAACTGTGTTGAGAAGTTGAAAGCCACTCTGGTTCCATTTTGACTTCTCTGGAAGTTCATCGGCTCTTCTCCGTGCTACCATGTCCTGAAATCTCCCCCTGACCCTCCCTGATGGAAATCTGGCTTCACGCACCGTGCTAAGCACTTGTGGGTCCTTTTGGTCTTGAGATTCATGTCTCTCAACATTCGGGAAATTTCCCTCAACTACTTTATTGATATCGCCCCCTCCCCCACCACCATTTTCTTTCTTTTTCTAGAAAAAAAGATGATTTGAGTATTAGAGCTCCTGTTCTCTAATCTTCCTATCCTTCATCTCCTGTTCTCAGTGATTTATTTTGCTCTAAATCCTTGAGCAATTTCCTCAATGTTCTCTCCCAAATTTTCCACTGAGTTTTGTATTTCTATATTTTTTCTCCCAAGACCTCTTCTTGTTCCCTGTGTTCCTTTTTTATGGTTTCATGTTCTTTTTTCATGGATTCATTATCTTCTGTTCTTTCTCTTTGGATTTAGAGGGGTTTTTTTAATTATGATTTTTTAAAATTATTTTTCTCCATGCATGCTATCTTTTCCACTCCAGTTCCTCTGGTCTGTGTGTCTGTTTAGGTCTCCGAGTTCACATTAGATGCTTTCAGCAATGCCTCATGATCCTTCGTTGTCTGCTCTTGATAAAGAGCCGACACCATAGTGGCTGGGAATGTTGAGCATCGGGGGTGGCCAGGGGGTGGGGGGTGGATACTGGATGTCCGTACCCAGAGATCTTTCCACTTGATCTGTCAACTCCCCAGAGAAGACTCTCGCATTCTCCTGTCTGAAGAATAAAGGTCTGGTTGCTAATGTACCTGATGATAAACTCACTTAACCCCTTATTTTCAGGATGGCGTCCCAGCCTCCCCTGTGCTTGGAACTCTCCAGGGAAGGCACTTCTGCCTCATAGTCCAATAAATATGGAATCCTTTGTTGAGTGGAGAGGGGCAGTTACCCCGTAGCATGGAATTTGGAAGAAGATCTGGGAGTGTTTAACTGCTTCTTCAACACTTTCCCTGACTGCCCTTTCCTCTCCCAGGACATCCCTCTGCCCCTTGTCTCCACCCCAGGATCCTAGCAGGATGTGTCAATTTCTTCCTTCCTCTGTTCCCAGGACTCAGCTAGATTAGGTCTCCAAGGAAGAGAAGAGGCTTCTTAGAGTGAACCAGGCCAGAGAGAGAGCTCCAACCCCGAATGAGGACAGGCTTCCTTGAGCCTCATCCACATGTCCCCAGGTGCAAGGGCACCACAGAATCATCAAGTGCGGAATCTCATGGTGTTTTCCTGAGTCTGTAAGTCCCCCAGTTGGCTAATAGGGGTGACAGTGCCTCCTCTCTCCACTTAATGGGAAAATCTTAAAGGACAGATGGAAATCAAAGCTCCAAGATTGGAATCTGCAAATACAGAGCACATGAGCTCTCCCGACCCTTTCCCCAGCACTATGCCAGACATGATTGCCATCTGGGCAGTAGGATTCTTGGTTGTGGGGAGCTCCCACTGAATTGTAGGGCATTTAGCAGCCATGCTGGCTTCTACCCACTAGGTGTTATTACCCCATCCCGTCCCAGTTACAACCACCAGCAATTCTATGCCTAAGATAATATCAGAGAGAAGTGAAACAGTTGTCCACACAAAGACTCTTACAGGAATGTTCATGGCAGCATTGTTCAAAATGTCCCAACAATAGAAATAATCCAGGTACCCGCCAATGGATGAATGGATAAACAAAAATTGTGCTATGCCCATAAACTGGACTATTACTCGGCGATAAAAAGGAACAAACTTTGGATACAAGCTGCCACATGGATGAACCTCAAAAACATGATACTAAGTGAAAGAAGTCAGATGCAGCATACCACATATTGTATGATTCCATTTATGTGAAATGTCCAGAAAAGGCAAAGCTATAGATGAGTAAAGTACATTAGTGGTTGCCTGAGCTGGGAGGGAGGACGCTGGTGAGTGACTGAAATGGGCAAGTGGGATCTTCCTGGAGTGACGGAAATTTTCTAAAATTCTCTCATGGCAATGGTTGAACAACTCTGTAGATTTCCTGAAAGCCTTTGAACCAGACACTTAACCTGGCTAGATTTTATGCTGTGTAAGTGAACCTCAGTAAAGCTGCTAAAATGGACTGTTACGGGGTACCTGGGTGGCTCAGTTGGTTAAGCAATTGCCTTCGGCTCAGGTCATGATCCTGGAGTCCCAGGATGGAGTCCTACATCAGACTCCCTGCTCCGCAGGGAGTCTGCTTCTCTCTCTGACCCTCCCCCCTCTTATGCTCTCTCTCTCTCTCTCTCTCATTCTCTCTCAAATAAATAAATAAAATCCTTAAAAAAATAAGAAAATAAATAAAACAGACCTTACAAGCAAAAATAATAACTATGTGTTGTAGGGTACTGATATATGGAAATGAAATGTTTGACAAGAGCACAATGGATTGAAAGAGGGTAAAATGGAGGTATAATGCTTTTAAAACCTTACATTATACTTAACATTGCATAATATTAACTCAGGATAGCCCATGATAATTAAGGATGCACATTTTAATCCCTGGAGATGCCCCTAAAAAGAAATAAAACAAAAATATATAGCTTGAAGTCTAATAGATGAGATTAAATGGAACCCCCGAAACAATATGATTACAAAGAGAAGACAAATAGTAAGATAAGAAGAGACTTAAATTCAACTTACCGAGCATTATAATGATGTTAAAGAAATGGGGTCAGTGCTTCATTATAGAAGTAGATGTTGTCAGAATGCATGAAAAAAGCAAGACCACTAAATTTTATCCACAAGAAATCTATTTGAAATATAAAGACAAAGTGTAAGTAAGAAGCTGAGAACTGATACACCACACAAACGTGAAGCGGAAGAAAGCTGACCGTATTCAGACCTGACAAAGTAGAACGTAAGACATGTCTATGGCATACAGGAAATATTAACAGGGGCATTTCTTAATGATGAAATGGCCAATTATCAAAAAGACAGAATAACCCTAAATGAGTATCACCTAGAGACAGAGCTTCAAAATCTGTGCAGCAGAAACTGACAGAGCCAGAGAGAGAAAGAGGGAAAACCGTAATTATTGCCAGGAAATTAGCACTCTTCTCTTAGTAACTACAGAATATACATTTTATCTCAAGCTTATGTGGAACAGTTACAGAAGCAGAGCCTTGCTGGGCCAAAAAGTTGTCAAGAAACATCAGGGGATTGTAATTAATTCTTATAACGATTTGTTACAATAATTAAAGTTACACATACACTTACTTTATGATCCAGCAATTGTTTCACTGTCCATGAAATATACCTTGGTTTTTAAAAAGTAAACATAAAAATAAAATTATGGAGCATTATTAGTGCTGGGCATAGACCCAACTGGTTTACATGCATTAACTCACAAAAGCTTCACAAATCTTACAAATGAGGAAACTGAGACACCAAGAAGTTGTGTCACTTGCTTAAGGCCCTACAACTTCCCCCGGCACCCAAATACCAATAAAGGGTGGCTTTGTTATCAACAACTTTCTGAGGCAGGAATCGTCAGTCTTATTACACAAAAGAAATTAAGGTTCAGAGACTGACTAGCTGACTTCTAGAAAGTGATAGAGCCAGGATTTGAACCCAGATCTGCGTGACTTCCAAGCCTGGCCTCTCAAGCTTCCTGTGTGCAGTCTCTCCCCTGATCACTTCTGGGGGGCAGGTGGGATCCATACACAGCCCCTCACACACAGCCAGGTGAGTTTTAATTTTACACCTGCCCCTTTGGGAGATGTTCTTATGCTCTGTCCAGGACCTCACCTCCTACCATCCCATAGACACTTGTGACGTAGGGGTGGGTGATTTCAGTGAATATGGTGGATTTCAGGATAGGGCAATTTAAGATTTCCCAATTTGTCACCAGTTCACTCATTCAACAAATCTTTGTAAGTACCAATGATGTGACAGGGCTGGGGAAGCAGCGCGAACCAAACAATGGAGCTTATATCCTGCTGGGATGAGACAGACGATAAAGCGAATGATAGACACATCATACAATTTCCAGCAGAGTGATGAAAAATAAGAGCAAGGGGGAGAGAGAGGGGGTTAGGAACGTCCTCTCTCAGGAGGTGACAATTGATGGGGTGACCAGGGAGTGAGCTCCGGGGATGTCTAGGGGGAGGTGTAGGCGGGATAGTGGGTAAGAGCACAGGAGGTAGGGGGATTCTCACAATGTAACCAGCCGGGTGAATGTATCATCCTGCGGAAACTGTCCTGACCAAGTTCACTTGAGGTCTCCAAGACAATGAGGGGAAAAGGAAGACATCAACTCTGGCCAGACCAAAATTAGGTCATGACTGAGAAAGGACCAGGACCAGGCTTTCTGTAAAGATAGCAGAGAGCCTTCCTTCCCTGGTGGCCCTGAGCACTTCTGGATGAGAGCGGGCCCAGGGCTCCCTGCTCTCCCCCAAGCACACAACTCTCAGAGAACTTTCAGACATCAAGCTGGTATTGAGGTCTTACTCCATTCTAGGCCCTCCATCAGGGGTTGCACACACTTCTTCATTAAATCCTGGCAGGATTTGTAGGAAGAAAATGCTGATTGCATCTTACATATGAGGAAACTGAAATTAAGCTCATCACTGGAAGGTGTCAGGAAAAGAGCTTGAGCCCAAATCTATGCAGAATCCAGGTTCTTTGTGCTCCATGGTGCTATGAATACCAAGAATTTTGGAAGGAATTACACAGGCTGCGAGGTAAGAAGGCCAGAACCTCCTGAGCCTTTGGTACCTGTTGACTGGTTGGATGGATGGCGAGATAGATGGACGGATGGATGGATGGATGGATGGATGGATGGATGGATGGATGGACGGATGGATGGATGAATGGAGAGATAGATGGATGGGTAGATAAACGGATGGACAGATGGATGGAGAGATTGATGCATGGATGGGTGGATGGATGGATGGATGGATGGGTGGATGGAGAGATTAATACATGGATGAATG
Organism: Mirounga leonina; assembly: GCF_011800145.1. Taxonomy (NCBI): domain Eukaryota; kingdom Metazoa; phylum Chordata; class Mammalia; order Carnivora; family Phocidae; genus Mirounga; species Mirounga leonina. Next base: position 22,280,165 of record NW_023270418.1, on the reverse strand, counting down.
GGTGGATGGATGGATGGATGGATGATGGATGGATGGATGGATGGATGGATGTGTAGATGGATGGAGAGATGGTTGGATGGCTGGATAGAGAGTTGATTGGATGATGACACAGACACAAATAGGCAAGCAGAATTTTGCTGTAACTTATCTGTATGTGTTTTCAAAAAATGTATTGCCTCTTTCTGAGCTTCAGGGTCTCCATCTAGAAAATGAGAGGGCTGGACTTGAGTGGTTGTTTTCAAACTTGTTTTGGTAGTAAAATTCAGTCTTCAAATGCTACCTAGTGGGGAGAGTTAAACATGATAAGAGAGGAAAAGAGGATGGAGAAACAGGTGGGCAGGGTACCAGATGGTCTGCCCCTGCACCTTACCATCATTCTCTGTAGAAGCACCAGAGGCAACTTTGTAAAACCAAGGAAGGCCTTGGACCAAAAACATCCTAGTTTCTGAAACAAGGGCAGACCTGTTGGAGAGGAGTGGCAGAGAAATGGGAGATTTTGGCTAGCCAAGAGCCAAACCCCTAGCCTTTCCTGCCCACATCAAATCGCACTGACTAGTGGGCTTATGAGGGCCCGCCAGCTAAGGGGGGTGCCCAAGGGGAGCTCAGGGAGGCCTGCTCTAGCTCTAGCTCTCCCAAGCATGTACAGATCGGGGAGCTGGGTGTTGTCTGAAACCCTGCCAAGGCACTCACTCCGCCCAGGGGGTGCAGAGAAGAGCAAATAACTCTGAGCAACCTCTGCCCCCTCTTGTGTCCTCTTTGTGAATCAGACCAAGGGTGGGACCATGGCCCATGTCATTCATGCATAATGGGCTTCTTTGGGCTCCCCCAGACAGTGGGCTGGGCCAGACCAGGCAGGACACTCATTTGGTTAGTGTGGGCATGTAGAGCCCCCGTCAGGGCGGGGTGACAGTTCTGCATGTTGGCCAGGACCTGGTGCCAGGAGACGACTCTCGGTTGGAGTCGGTCCCAGAAAATTGGAGAAAAAGAGTCCACACAGGCAACTCCCATAGCGTTCCTGGGAGATGAATGTCTGAGGTTCTCTGTGGGAACATTGTGTTGGAAGTGTAGGGCTGAATGCTTAGGGCCGGGAGGCAGCAAGACCTGGGCTCGAGTCCAGCTCTGCATTCACCGATCAGATGACCTCCAGCAAACTACCCATCTTCCCTGAGCCTGAGGGCACAGACGGGGACCCCGGGGGCTGTCTGGCCCAACTGGACCCTAGTTCCTTAGGAGCCAGTTGCAACTGCTTGGCAAGGCAGACGGGGCCTCAGTCTCCCCCCACTGCCCCCCTGCCGCCCCCCAACAACCTGCCCTCACTCTCCTCTCACTCCCACGGACCTCTGTGCTGGAGGATCCCTCTGAAATGCTCTTCTCCCTTTTCTCCCTCTTCATGGGGTGGATTCTTTATTTCCCTTTAATGAGCACCCGTGGCTAAAACAGATGAACTCGGAACACCCTTGGCTTCAGGTAACACAAGTTTATTTATTGTTCTCGGGGTGTTCAGAGAACCTGGCTCTCCTCCCTGCAGACTCGGGGATCTAGCCTCCTCTGTCTGTGGCTCTGCCATCCTGTCAGCATCTATGTCCAGATAGGGGAGGAGATGCCGGAGAAGACACACCTGCTTCTTAAAAGCCTTAGCTGGACAATGGCATGTACAATGTCCATTGACGTTCCACCAGCGAGCTCTCGTGGCCGACCCACCAGTGAGGGGAGGGTGGGCTGGAAGATGTAGCCCCTTTCCAATGACAACTCTACATCATCCAAGGGCATGTGTGTGTGTGTATGTATGTGTGTACATTTTGAGAGACAACTGGCCATCTCCACCTTATCTGGCTGGCTTCACCTCATCCTTCAGGTGTTCAGTGAAATGTTGCCTCCTCCAGGAAGCCTGCCCTGAGTCTCCAAGTATGGGGATTAGATGTTCTTCCTATGTGTATCCAGCACCTCTGGCCTTCCCTGTATTGTACTGTACTATTTTCTTGTGTCTGAAAATAGAACATAAGCACCTTGAGGTCAAATTACATATTGACCTGTGCACCCCCAAGGTGCCTGGCACACGATGGGTACAATAAATTATTGGGTGGGTGAATGAATGAATGGACAGACAGATGTATTGAAAGAAGGACAGACAGATCTTCCTCACACAAGCCTTCAAGCTCCCCATGCCTTAGCTGCTTCTTGGTTCTCTGAAAGTGGTCAGTGGTTGGAGAATTCCTGGCTGCACATCCTACGGCAGCCTGTGAAAGCCCTCGTGCCGAAGAGTGCACCTGCTCTGCCCCTTCTGCTGTGAGAGCCCCCCACCCACCCCCCGCCCCGCGTCTCAGCCTCAAACATGCTGCACCCCACAGGCTGGCTCCAGCCCAGACAGGTTCTCCAACACCTGCTCCCTTTGCTCTTTGTATGGGGAAAGCTACATGAACGCCACCAAATCACCCCCTTTATGCCCCCAGCCACTTGTTTCCCCTCCTGGTTCAGCCAGATCTCCCCAGTGCCATGACAGACTCATTCTCAGAAAGGAAGACCCCACAGTAAGGAAGAGGCAGGAATGCACCTTACAGATGGGGTCATTCCTGGGGACCGTGACCGTGGCAAAGTCATGGCTCCTCAGACCCGGAACCAGGAGGAAGGGATGTGGACAGAGGGCAAAGGGCTGGGGAGTGCTCCGATCTTGTCCAAGCCAGAGGAATGCCGAGGAGGTGGTGGAGCATTGAGATGTCATCATCTGTACAGAGATCGTGCCTGGGCTAGGAAGCAGAGAGTCTAGGAGTGGGCATGCAGGGATCCCAACGGACAGATGGGGCCCTGGGCAGAGCTTGCTCTGAGAGGTTCAGACCACCTTGGGGGAGCCACATAGTGTTTATTTCCCTGTCCTCTTCCTGTAGTGTTTGGTGTTTTTAAATATCCTGAGTTTTAGATGTGCTGGCGGAAATGTCTGTGTCCATCCTGGTACCCGAGTGCTAAAGGGGCTGGACAACAGCTGTTAGCCATGGAAATCGGGGAGAAGAAAAAGAACCACAACCACCATAGCAAGCTAAGATTTATTGAGCACAGGGGTGCCTGGGTGGCTCAGTCCTTGGGCATCCGATTCTTGATTTCGGCTTGGGTTGTGATCTCAGGGTCCTGGGATTGGGCCCCATGTTGGGCTCCAGGCTCAGTGGAGAGTCTGCTTGAGATTCTCTTTCTCCCTCTCTCTCTGCCCCTCCCCTGCTCACACACACATACTCTCTTTCTCTAAATGAATAAATAAAATCTTAAAAAAAAAAAAAGATTTATTGAGCACATACTATGCACCAGGCAATACTATTCTAAGCTTTTCCCTGGATTAACTCATTTAGTTCTCACAAGTAACCCATGAAGCAGGCACTGGTGTCATCCCCATTTTACAGCTGAGAAAACTGAGGCAGAAAGATTTAACAACTTGTCCAAAGGCACCCAGCTAGTAAGTGGCAGACTTTACCCCAGATAGCCCCATCACCAGGGGGTGGGTGAAATTCAGGCTGTCTGAGCATCTGGCCCTACCACCCTCACCCCCAGGAGGAATTCTTCCAATGAGAGTGTTGGAAGTTCCAGGTTATGTAGTGTTAGTGCAAATGGTTTTCCTTTCAGAGTTTTGCCGCTTTTCCTTTTTTTTTTTAATTATTAAAGTATAATTTAGATGTAATAAAACGCACAGATCTTGAAGTGCAGGTCAGTAATTTTTAACAAACTTGCACACTGGCATAATAAACACCGCAATCAAGATATGGAGCGTTCATCACCGCCCCCATGATGCCTTCCAATCAAGCCAACATTATTAGAAGCGACCGTGGTCTCATGTTGCCTGTTCTGAAAGTTGATCTAAATGGAATCAGACAGGGCACTGGCTTCCGTCTTTGACTCTTCTCCCTTCATCCCTCCTTCCTTCCCTCCCTCCCTCAGGTCAGTGTCTTTTTGTTTTCAGTGCTTTGTTTCACACCTAGCTGTTAGGAATTGAACACACAGCTAGTGAGAACCTCATCCATGCTCCCCTATGCCGTCTGGAGGCCACAGCAGACATCACTAATCGATTAATACACTCATTCTCACTGGGTCCATTTACGGCTTCAGAATTCTTCATGTTGTGGATTGTGATCCAGAGAACTCCTATCAATTGATTGCAATTGGCCCAGGAGCTGAAATTCATGTGCCAGCCCAAGATTAAAGTCGATTCCTATCTCCTAGAAGGAGCTGCATTTTTTTTTCCACTTTTTAGTTTGAACTAAAGGGAGACTCACAAGAGGTTGCAAAATTTGTACAGAGTCCCCATACACCCTTCATCCAGTTTCCCAGTGGTAACATCTTACAGAGCCATAGTAGATTTTCAAAATTAGGAAATTGACACTGGTATAATCCTGTTACCTAAACAGTAGATCTTACTTGGATTTCACCAAGTTTTTACATTGGATGGGAGTTCTATGACATTACCACTTGGACAAAGAAACTCCCCTGTGCTCCCCCTCCCCGGCCACTTCCATGTGTCTCCCTGTCTCTCTCTTCCCCAGTACCACACCAGCTTGATGACTATAGCTATGAAGTCAAAGAACCGCATTCGAATAGGAATTCAAAGCTTGAGCTAAAAGGAAGAAGCTCTGATAGTGAAATTCTGTGAAATCTGGATTCTAAGCTTGACTCTGCATGACCTTGGGCAAGTCACTTCACAATTTAGAGCCTTCTTTTTTGATGAGTAATGCAGGGATAATAATAATAATAACCTTTATGTTGTGTAGCTGAAATGAGGAATACAGGAAATTATAAATAGGAATATTCTTTGACCTGTAAGTCTTATTAAGATGTTAGGGTTGATGTTTTTGAGAGGGCTGAGAAATGTCTCCTCTATTCCCTGAGTTCTGAACCAATTGAGAAATAAAACCAAAATGTTATCCTTATTACTGATAAGACTGACAATGGCAAATGGAGCTTCTCTCCCTGGGAAAATGAGCTTGCTAATACTGAATGCCAGAATCAGCAGCACTCCCCACCCAGGAGCTCTGTGCTCCAGGCCCCCTCTCAGGACTGACATGGAGAGAAGTGAGTGACTCTGGGATCACTGGTGGTGGAGCTGACAAGTGTGCTGATGGATTGGATGTGGGTGTCGAGGGAAGGAACCTCCTAGGTTTGTAGCCTGGGGAATTGTGGGGGAGGTGGTGCCATTTACAGGGATGGGAAAAATGGGAGTTGGAACCTGTTACCTGGAAAAGAACAAACCAACTCAGGTGCAAACAGTGATAGCAGTTCACCACTTTGATAGGCCACAGAGGGGCATCGGCCCCAGCTGATTGGCCCCTAACCCTGGTCGCTCTCTGAGCCCCGTCTCCACTGATGTCCAAGAACTTGTGCCTTTGGTGTCCAAGGGTCCATGGATGAGTGTCAGCTGGAGGGGGTAAGACCCCGGGAATACCCTTCAATGCTCTCCTGAGAGGTCAACTGTCACAGGGGCTGCACTCTGCATGGGCCTGAGAGGCCCCCACCAGGGCTTACAGTGCGCCAGGCCCTCCAGCGGACCCCAGGGACCACGGACAAATAGCCCTTCGGGAGGGGACAGTCTTGGGGAAAGTCCCACCCATGCCGCAGTCACCTTGTCTCATGAGAGGCTGAGTGACTCAAACACAGGTCTCATGATGCCCCATCCGTTCCTCTTCCGGTTCCATCCACATCCCATTTGGCATGGTCCCCTTTCTGCCCAAGACAACCCCTTCCCCAGGCTGTGCCCTCTCTCCTACCAGAGGGGACAGTTGTGACGACAGCTCTCCGGGGACCTGGGTGATGCTGACTGTGATTTCACCGTGCTCTCGGCCTCATCCCGGGCAAACTGTCCCAAGGTCACCCCTGATCGCACACAAGGTGTGTTTAGGAAAACACTGCTCTCTCCCAGTTGAGAGCCCGGTGTGCACTGAAGGCTAGGGTGCGTGGGGAGGAGTGCGGAGGGGCTCCTCGCTCTGTTCTGAACCCCGCCCTATAGGGTAGAGGGAGCATCCTGGGCACTCAACCACCAAGGACAGAGGCCCTGCCCCCACAGGAGGAAGAGCGGGTGGCCCTTGGCCGCCTGGTCCCCGCTTCAGCAAGTCTGACCCCCCCAGCCGGCGGGGAGGAAGGTCTTGTGAACTGCAGTCAGGAAACCAGAGAACCACCTGGAAGGTGCACTGAAGGCAGAGGGAAATGAATCCAAGTTCAATACCAGATGGTTCCACCTCTCTTATCTGCTCAGGCCTTGCCCAGCCCAGGCTCAAACTGGGAAATTGGACCAAGGTCGCCGCAGTCAGTAACTGGAAAATGCAACCAGACTTTCCTGGGCCCATGAACCAATTAACGATTTACTTGTTTATTATTGTTTTTAGGAAATAAAATAATATCATCTGTGGAGAACTTACTCTACTCTAGGTGTCATGCTAAGTACCACTTACGCTTCAGCTCATTGAATTTCCTCGTCCACCCTGGGGCCATTATTAGCCCTGTTTTACTGGAATGAACTTAGTGAAGATAAGTAGATAAGCCAAGGTCCCACAGCTAGGAAGGGGGGAGGTGAGACTGAACCAGGTTTCCCCACGCGAAACCCACTCTGTTTTCATTATTGTCACTTCTCAGCATGTTTTTGGTATCAAGTGAGGTAAATCTCGTCACTAGTCCGTTATTATTCTGGTCCAAAATTTTCTCAGCTCTTCTCAAGCAATTACCCTTCTAAATGAACTTCACGTCCCCACTGCCATGGTCCCGGGAATGGCACTATGTTTATTGATTGTAGCAGCAGGAGTTGACATCTTTACATTTCGACTTCCTTTCTGGAAACACTAATGTGTCTCTATGTCTTCAGACACTCTTTTTTTTCCCCCTGCAGGAGAGCGTTCATAGATTCCTCTCGATAGCCCTGGCAGCGCTTTTTATAGAGCAAATTCCAAAGAAGAGGTGTTTGAGCTTTTTGTTGCTATTATGTGTGAAATCCTTCTTTGCACCACACTTGGAAATGAAGCCTCGCGCCCAGGTACACAACCTCTTCACTTTCACCCAGTTCTTGTACCGGGTCCTATTACCAAACCTTCTGGCCAGGGCTGCTCGTTCCCACCCCAGCAGAGTTGTTTGGATTTTTCAAGGTAGGAAATCACATCATCAGCAGATTGTTACCATTTTTGCCTTCCTTTCCAATGTTTATCATTCCGATCTGTGTTTTCTTGTCCTTGGGACCACCTGGAACATTCTCTCCTGTGCTGAGCCGGTGGGGGGGCGGTCAGGGGCACGGTGAGATAAGAGCCCAAACTGTTTTGTGTATTGCTGGCACTTTGTATCGTGTGAGCACCTTCATGCACTCGATCTTGTTTGATCTTCGCATGGTCACTCAGTTGATCAATAACCGTGTGCCGAACATCTCCTGTGGACCAGGTGACATGAGACATGCGTTTCTTGTCTCCGTGCCCTGCAGAGTCCGGTGGGAACCCAGGAAGAAAATAAGTACACAGACTCGATTATAAGTCAATGAAACATGGACCAGAGAAAGTATAAAGTACCATCCCTTCCATTTCACAGAGGAGGAGTCAAGACCCAGGATGGGAAAGTGACTTGCACAAGATCACACAGCAAAAGGCGGCCAGGCTGAGATGTGAACCCTTTTTTTTTTTTTTTAAAGATTTTATTTATTTATTTGAGACAGAGAGAATGAGCTAGAGAGAGCATGAGAGGGAGGAGGGTCAGAGGGAGAAGCAGACTCCCTGCCGAGCAGGGAGCCCAATGTGGGACTCGATCCCGGGACTCCAGGACCATGACCTGAGCCGAAGGCAGTCGCTTAACCAACTGAGCCACCCAGGCGCCCGAACCCTTTTTTTTTTTGCACCCAGAGGCTGGGAGCCACCTCCAACTTTCTCCAGCCTGTGCATGTGGGTCTTCCTAGGTCCAGAGGGCCGGCTGTCCTCTGGAAAATGTCGGTTCCCTGGCAGAGCCCATTCCAGCTGGCTGAGGGCCTAGGATAGAGCTCTCTGCTTCCTTGGACGGCTTGCCAGGGAGCAGAACGTTGTGTTCGGCAGGGCTTCCATGGAGCCCGGCAGCCAGGCTGAAAGCCTAGAACCCCACAGCTGTTGCCAGTTGGCTGGCACTGCCCGCGCTCAGGGTTTACCTCTCCGCTGAGCTCCACTACCCTTCCTGGAAGTCTCTGCCCAGGAAACGGAGGTCAGGCTATAGGCTGTGACCTGGTCCCAGCACCTGTGGCTTCAGGTCCAGCTGAGCTCGGAGGCCAATGCCAGGCCTTCTAAAGTGGAAATGAGTATGGCCATTGCAAACAAGGTCACATTTATGGGCAGATGCCCCGTGACTCCATGGTGGCTCAGAATATGGTGGCTGGGATAGAACCTTCTAGGACTCCACTTATAGAACCCATTCTAAAGATCCTGCCCTTCGGCCCTCCTCGAGCTGGTCCAGCCACATCTCAACCTTAGCAGTCTTCATGTTGAAGGCCACATGGTGCTTTTCTTCCCCAACCCACTCCCTCTGCTTGGTTTTATAATTCCGCGGCTCATGGCCTACCCGACTATGAGCTCCTGGAGGCTGGGGCCGGGCTCACAGCCAAGTTGGAGTCTCTGGGGTCTGACCCACGGGTCCTGGCACCTGCGGCCCCCAGGGACTCCCTCTGCCTTTCCTAAGCATGCACATCTTGCTAGCCTGCAAGAGGGGGCCTTGCTTGGCACCCAGCCCAGCCCCCCAACACGGGAGGGCCCCTGCTGCAAGTACTTGTCTCCCATCACCCAAGGGCTGCCTCCTCCTCTTCTTTCCATCTCAAACCCAGTGTCACCTGTCCAGAGAGGCCTTCCCTGGTCACTCTTCCTAAAATGGCCCACTGCCCATTGCCCTGTTTTATTTCCTCCGTAGAACACATTGTCATCGGAGATTCTTTCATTCTGTTGATTTGTTTGCCTGTTTCTGTCTCCCTCTCACTAGTATCTAAGCTCCATGAGTCATGGGTCCTCGTCCCTGGGGTGGTTTAGAGCAGAGCTTTTTACACGATAGTGTGCTCACGGGTCACCTAGGAATCTTGCTGACGTGGTCGATCCCCGCGCTCTGAGCAGCCGAGGGCCAGTGCTGGGGTTCTCAAGCTCCATGGAATCGGAAGCCCCTGGGGGTGACGTAGATGCGTGCTCACGTGTGCACACCTCTCATCGAGAGCAGGGTTAAGGTCACCAGCCCCGGAGCCAGCGCCACCTCGGTCGAAGGTTACCTCACTTGCTTGCACCTCTGTTTTTCCAGCTGTGGAATGGGGCAGATGGTAGTCCCTTCCTCGTAAGTCTGTTTGAAGACTGAGTTCACAGAGTTAGCTGTGCAGTGAGTGCTTGGGCGTCAGGCAGAAGCTGTCAGCAGGAGGCGACAGGAGGCGGACCCGAATGTGGCACCAGGCCAGGTGTGTCCTTCCGGGCCAGCTGGCTTCCGGGCTGACAAGGACTCCTATCTACACTGACTCCCGAGCTCCAGCGAGATTACAGGGCTGACCTGAGCATCAAGCTGCACCTGCTTCCCAGCATTTGTGGAAGGAACCGAGAGGCCCCGGATGGCCAGAGATGACCCCTCCCAGAGGCTTGCTGCAGGGATGCTGGCTGGGGGTTGCCCGGGTAGTGGGGCAGGATGAGAGGCAGCTCTGTCACCAGCCTGATGGGCCACACTTCACTGTTTCATGCCCTTTCCCTGCCGATCTTCCTGGGGCATGTGTCAGCCTATGTGCTGGGCCGCCTTATTCCCATTTTACAGACAAGAAAACCAAGACTCCAGAGAGCTCCTGGGAGGCTCTGCAAACAAAGCTACCTGTTCCTGGATAATGGGGCGGTTAGGAGGTCCTGACCCAGAAGAAGGAAGGTCTAGAGCCCCTACCCTAAGGGGTCACCACCCTTTGCCCATTGATCCCTGCAGGCTCAGGGAGGCCCCTCTGGGAGGACTTGCTGCCTTGTAACTTACACGTGGCCACACGCCTGGCCCTGGAAACCAGCAGAGAGCCATGAACAGTCAGACTGAGACTTGCTGGCTTGGGCAGGAGGTGCCCCAGGCTGCCACAAGAGGTCAATGCCATGGACCCCACTGTCTGCCTGGCGAAGCCGGCAGACCTTTTCTCAGACATTTTTTTTTAAACTCATAAATTACAAGAGTTACAAAGAAGCCCGCAAATGATGCTATAGTAATATAGGGGCTTTGTTATTGACTCATTACATAGCAAGATCCAGCGGCAGGTTTAATAGCTAGTGTGATTTCAAAGTAGCGATGAATGCAAATGTTACTTCAAGATGCCTGCCACGCTAGAATGTAATCTGAAAATACCTGTGATTTCTCTTGGCAACAAAGTCACAGGTGCCACTAATCACTGTGGTTTTTGCCTAGACACGCTGGAAGGAAATGCTCAATTTCAAAGAATAAAGATGTAATTCTTTCCCCCCATTCAAAACCAGGGACCTCAGTCAAGAGCTCTGTTAAAAGGGAGGCTGGAGCCCATGGGTAGAGCCCAGGGAGTGATGGCCCGGTGGAGCTGTGGCTTTGAGTGGAGGGAGACAGAGCTTTGGCAAGGCCCTCTGCCCTCATCCGTCCCCTCTGTGCACCTGCCAGGCTGAGCACTGATCCTCGATTCCCATATTTCCTACTGCTTGATTGACTGACTTCCTGCTCTAGTCTTAGAGGCCTTTGAAAATGTCCATCTGGAGAGAAAGGGCTCCTGGGGATAGTCTGCTCCTGAGTCCATTCCCAGAGTGCCTCTCTCCGGGATTTGCACAGGCTGCCTGGCCCCCACTGTCAAGGCCAGTGGCACAGGGAAGGCCGGGTGGGCGGGGCAGAGAGAGCCGGCCACCTGCCACTGCAGGGCTGACTGAGCCCACCCTTGCTGTTTACGGGGCTTTCCTGCTCATGATCTCACTTTATCCTCACTACCCTCCTGTCCGGGAGAACTGCCGTCTCCACTTTGCAGGCGAAGCTCAGAGAAACGGAGCATGTGCCCAAGGTCCCACAGCCAGGAAGTAGGATTTGCCTCTATGGATGCTGTCCTTTGCTCGGGATCTCTGCTGCTCAGAGAAGTAGAAAGCAGGTCTCCTGTCTCTGCAGATGTAACTGGCTGGCTGGGAAGCTGGAGTCTGTATTTTGTATATGGCTTCTTTCATTCATCCACTTATTCGTTCATTCATCCATTCCTCCTTCTAAACGTCCATCTATCTGTCTGACAAATAAGTACCAGGCCCTGTGTTAAGTAAGCCCAAGAAATGCAGCAAGAGCAGATACCTCCCGGCCCCATGGAGCTTACGGTGTGGGGAGGGGAGCAGAAAGAGGAGACTCATCAACTAAGTGGAAATGTGAACATGGCCAAGGGCTCTGAGGCAGAGATGTGTGGCTGGGTGGGGGGGAATGTCTGCTGGGCTTTAGCAAAGGTCAGGGAGGGCCTTCCAGAGCTGAGATCCAAAGCATGAACAGGAGGTGACAGGGCAAGAGAAGGGAGGGAAGCTGGACCCACTGGGGGGGCGGCTATGCAGAGAAGGGGCTGCAGTCAGGCTGGGATTGCGATCCTGGGGCAATCGCTGACCAGCTGTGCAAACATGATAAGCCCTTCATACTCGGAGCCTTGATTTTCTGAAAAATCAGGATTATAGTAATACCCACTTTACAGGAGTGTCATGAAGATTTATTGAGATGAAGTGAGTAAAGCTCTCAGCACGGTGCCCAGCCCCTGGCAAATGCTGACTCAGCACTTCAGCTCTTAGTAAGTGTGGATGATGAGTAAAGCAATCCATGAGAGCACTTGCAAGATCTGGCCACAGCATGAACTGAGGGGGTGTGTGGAAAGGTCTATGGTTCACCTAGCAATGGACCCACCTCAGTGGCATGTTAGGATCATCTGAGTGCCCTGAGCACACCTCACATTGATTAAATGATCATCAGATCCCTGAGGGTGCATCTGGTATCTGCAGCGTTTAAGCCTCTGCAGGGGAATCCAATGTCCAGCCGGGACCAAGAGCCACCGTCTTCGAGGGTGGTTTCACTAATGGGGTGCAGTGGGGAAGGGTTCCTGGGGTACTTGGTGGTTGGGGCGCCCCCCAAGAATGGAGAAGATTTAGAAAAGACCAGGGAGGGAATTCCAGGCTGAGGAAGAGGCAGAACGAAATCTTGGAGATTGGGGTGGAGTCCGGAACTGGGGAAATGGGGGGCAATGAAGGAGGCCGGAGGCTGGGAGAGGCTCATGCAGCAGGGTGATCACATGGAACGGCAGTCAGCTGCTGAAGAGCCTTGAGGGTTAAGAGGGGCCTTTGGTCTGGTCGGACTGGGACGTTGCTTGCAGGTGGATGGGTTTGGAAAAACTCTCGTCTGCAGGGCCGCCTCTTTGAAAAGAGCCAGGAAGGCAAAGGGGTGTCATCTTATATGCCAATTCCTGTTGATTGGAGTAGCTGTTTAGGGATTCTGTATTGAGAAGGATTCAGAGCTTGAATCTGAGTGTGGCAAGTGATTGACAATGGTGAGGGGGCCAAGGCGAGGGGGAGGCCTGGGATGGCAGCACCTGTGGGAGGTACTTCCCATCCTGGCTAGGTGGGGGGGAGGGGGCTCCTGCAGCTGGGCAGCGAGGGTAGAAAGTAGGAATTGGTCTTTACTTTTCTTCTGTGTTGGTTTCCCTGAAATTGCTTCAAGAAAGAGGACCTTCCCTCTGTGTAGGTGATTAAGAAGCCAGCCAGGAAACGGAGCTCACTGTACTGGATAAAGTACAAGGCAGGAAAAAGTAGGTCAAGAAAAATGGATGGGTGGACTTAGAGATTCTTAAGATCCCTTCAAGTTCTGATACTCAGTGGAGAAGAAATCCCCAAAATGCCTTTGAGAGGTAGTGAGAGTCTTGTCACTGGAGGCATTCAAGGAAAGAAAAGCTAGAAGACCGGTGAACTGGACAGCAGAGAGACTCACATCTCAAACAAGGGCTGGTTGAGAGTACCTCTTCGGGGTTCTTAACATGGTGATTCTGTGATACAGCACAGCTGATGGTGAGGTTGGGGGCGCTATATAATGACTCGTTCCTGAAGGCACGAGCGAGCACTGAATAGAGCTGGGTCTGTGCCTCGGAGGTCCAGAGACCAGAAATTAGGACCCAGAGGGAGAGTGGTGAGAGAGAAGGAGAGCTCAGGGAGCCCACAGCCTAAGGAATGTTGATGGCACATTGGGTTCACCCACCGGTCCCAGGCAGACGACCCAACATCCATGAATGACCCAGTGGCTTCTGAGTGCCTTCCTCCACACCAGCTTTTGCCTTGGAGCTATCTGGGGCCGGGCTGCTCTCCCAGGAGTCTCTGTCTTGGAGAAGAGACTTGTAGACATATGTTCCTGTCTACTGTTCCAACAAACCTGTCCTAGGGCAGCCCACTCCGCTCTGCCTGGTTGTGTTTGCGGGGCTGGTGGGAGAACAGGAAGGCAGGAAGGGTGGTGCTGTCTTCGGGCTCTGTTGGGGTCACGATGACCTTCCAGGTCCTTTCTGCTATGGATTTGGGGAAGCCAAGGCTACAGGACAAGCATTGCCCACTCGGTGCTGTGTGTACCCTTTGAACCACGAGCTCAGCCCTGCAGCCCCATGATGTCACCTCTGACAGAGAGAGAGAGAGAGACTCCCCGGGACCGTAGAGAGCGGTGGTGAAGAGGCAATGTGGGTACAGAGCCACCTTCTAGACAAAACTGGGCTGTGCACAGCGTGCTAGCCTCTCATTCGGGTAAAGCAGACACTTTAAATACATGTATATGGATGCACAGACTCTCTCTGGAAGGGTATTCAAGAAGCAAACATCTGTGCTGGATCCTTCCTGGCGGGGATCTGGGTGGTGAGGGAGACGGGGTTTTCATTACTTAACTTTTTGACTCTTTTGAACTTTGTCCCATGCATGAGCTGACTCTTCAAAATTAAATACGTTAAGCACGATCTGCATAGACTCCCCGGTTCCAATGTTAGTCTCGAGCACATTACCTAGCCTCTCTGTGCCTCAGTTTCCTCTTCTGTAAAAGCAGGGAGGTTGCCAGCACCTGGCTCAGGTTGTGAGAAGAGCTGAGCCAGGGTAGTGCAACGATTATCACAGTGCCAGGCACGCAGGAAGCCCTCGACGGCTCTGAGACGCTTGGACGATGTTTCTGATGGGGAAACTGAGTCTCAGAAGGGTTAAGTAGCCTGGCTGTCAGGAGCCTGTTCTGTATGTGAGGACAAATGACATGCTGTCCCTTCGCGTGTTGGAGGGGGTGTGTGTAGCCGGGGGAGGGGGGAGAGGATACACACACATGAAGACAGCTGTACCCCCGCCCAGTAAGGGCTGTGACAGAGACTGGAACGAAGGGCTACGCGGATGCAGAGAAGGGGAGGCCACCAAGGGAAACACGACTTGCTTGTTGGCAGGTGTTTGTCGAGGGGAGGGGGTGTGCTCGGTAGAAGGCACGGCAGATGCAAAGGCTCAGAGTCCCTAAAGTCTGGAGGATGAAAGGAAAGCCCAGGAGATGAGGTGGAAGTTGGTGGCAGAAAGAGAACTGAGGACACAGAGGAATTAGCCTGGGGGGTGGGGTGGAGGAAGCAAGCAGCGGGGAGCAGAGCACGAGGTTGCTGGAAAGGAGCTGAGCCAGGGCAGAAGGACAAGAACATCTTTCCTCCGTCGCCATGTCCCACCCCCCTGGGGGATGAGCAGGTGCTCCCCTTTGCACGCGCACAAAGCTCATGCACACAGGTGCACTCAGCCTTCATATGTATCTCGCCTGGGGTTTGAGAGACAGTCACGATTTGGCGCTGATTTTATTGAAGCAAATTCAAGGACATCATCAACATGGGGAGATGAAGCAGGAAGGGGACACTCAGAGACCAATGTCACCTTCTCAGCAGGGCTATCCCCAGCCACCCTCCGTGAAACCTCAGCACCCTCTCTTCCAGCACCCCATGCAGATCTATGGCTTATAATGGCATCTATCATCATCTGATCTTCCGAGAATTTACTTGTTTTCTTCTTAAGATTTTTAAAATTTATTTGACAGAGAGACGACACAGCGAGAGAGAGGGAACACAAGCAGGGGGAGTGGGAGAGGGAGAATCAGGCTTCCTGGTGAGCAGGGAGCCCGATTCAGGGCTCGATCCCAGGACCGTGGGATCATGACCTGAGCTGAAGGCAGACACTTAACAACTGAGCTACCCAGGCGCCCCATACTTATTTGTTTATTATCCGTCTCACTCCTCCAAAACGAAAGTCTGTGAAGGTATGGGGTTTGTTTTGTTCTCTGGTTTATCCCCAGTACCTAGACCTGTGTCTTGAGGTGCTCAAATAAGGTGCTCAAATAAGGACACTCACCATTTTGGGGGGCAATTACCACATGCTAAACATTTCTCAATTTTCACAACCCCAGCCTGCCAGGTGGGCATTTTTATTTTTTTATCTGTTTTTAAAGATTTTATTTATTTATTTAAGACAGAGAGAGAGAGAGAGAGAGAAAGAGAACGAGGCATGGGGAGCAGTAGTGGGAGAGGGAGAAGCAGACTCCCCGCTGGACAAGGAGCCTGATGTGGGGCTCGATCCCAAGACCCTGAGATCACAATCTGAGCCAAAGGCAGATGCTTAACCGACTGAGCCACCCAGGTGCCCCCAGGTGGGCATTTTTATTCCCATTTTACAGAGGAGGAAACTGAGAGTTGAGAGCGATCCAGTAAGTCACCAAGATTTGAATCCATGCACCTTGGGTGCATTTTCACGCTGCTCAGAAGCTGGGGCAGAAGTGTTCATGCCCCTGAACGGGCCAGTTTCCTTCACCCCGCCCAACCTGGGCTCAAAAGCCTGCGGCTTGCCACGCTGCAGGTCTGCAGGGGTGACTTGCCTCCATGAGGGGACCCCTTTTTCTTGGCAGCGGCCCCCTCCCATAGCGGCTGGAGGCAGCAACCCCCTGGGTCGCCACGCGGGCTCTAGAGCTGGGGCTTGAGGCTGGGCGACCTAAGCCCCACTTTCTGCTCAAGTGGGAAAATGGGTCGGGAGAGGTATGTAAAATAATCCATCACCGTTTTTGACACTTACGGGTTGTATGAGTCAGGATCCCACAGGAAATACAGGCCACACGTAAGGGTTTGACTGAAGAGAATTTAATGGAAAGTGTATTTACAGAGGTGTGCTGTATCAGTTTCCTATGGCTGCAGGAACAAAGTCTCACAAATGTTCGTGGCTTAAAACAACACAAATGTACTCTCTGGTTCTGGAGGTGGGAAGTCCAAAATGCTGGTTCCCTCCGGAGGCCCCACGGGGCGGGGATCCATTCCTTGACTCGTCCAGCTTCTAGAGGCTTTCCTTGGCTGCCGGCTAAACCATTCCAACCTGTTTCCATCATCATATATCACCTTGGCCCTCCCAATTCCCTCTTATGGGGACCCTAACGATACATTATTGGGCCCACCTGGGTAATCCAGAACAATCTCCACATCTCAAGATCCTTAATTTAGTCACCTCTGCAAAGTCTCTTGTGCCATGTCAGATAACACATTCACAGGGCCCAGGGATTGGGGTATGGACATCTTGGGGGCCATTATCCAGCCTGCCACCTGTGGAAGCAGACGGAGGGTGGGCAGGGATTAGCATCAGCAGGGAGCTATGACCACCCCAGGCCCGACGCTGAAGCCCAACCAGAGGCCAGAGGCCAGAGGCGTGGAGCACAGCAGGGGAGAGCCAGAAACTCAGCAGCACAGAACTGAGTTCATTGCGTTAGCTATGACCGCCCCTGCATTTGAGGCCTGGTCTTCCGAAGAGGGTCCAGGGCCCCGGGGCTGCCTGCCTCTGTCCCTGGAAAAGCAGAATGAACCCTCCCATACCATCCCAGCGCAGTGGGACCACAGTCCCTTCCGCTCAAACCACGCTGTCAGGATTTGGGGCAAAAAAGCTGCCGGGGAATTTCAAAGCCAAAGAGCCAGCTGGCTTTTCAAAAGCCCTCTCTCTAACAAAGGACCGGAGAGGAGGTAGGAAGACAAAGGCGCTGGCCAGCAGGAGGCCGGCTAAGCAGCTGCCAAGACAGCCCCCAGAAAGGTGAGCTACAGGGGGAGGTAACTGGAGGGCAACTGGAGCCACACTGACGGTCTGATCTTCCACAGAGGCCCCCTCCCCCACCATCACCACCACTGGTCCTTAAACAAACCACTCCAGCTCGCTGGAGGCTAAGCCATGAGGAGCCGGGAGCCCAGCACTGGCAATGTAGAGACTAAGATCCGTTCCATCACTGACTCGCTATGTGACCTTGAGCATGATAGTTACCCTCTGCACCATAGTTTCTGCATCTATAAGATGGGGATAATGGGACCCAGTGCCTAAGGTCAGGTTCTCTAGAAGCAGAGCCTGAGACAAGGATTCTTGCATGCATGTGATTTATTCGAGGGAAACTGGAGAGGAGGAAAGGACACAGAATAGGTGGGGCAGAAGACAGGCAAGGCTGTGAGTGAGGACCTCAGAGTTGTTCCTCTTGAGAACAAGCCAACAAAAAGGTAGCTTTTGTCCCTATCTTGGGGGAGGCACATGTCCCATTCTTTCCCTGCTCCAGTAGACTGAATAATGACCCCCCAAAGATGTCCACATCCTCATCCCCAAAACCTGCAGATATGTTACCTTCTAGGTAGAAGGGGACTTGCAGGAAGTCTTTTGAGACGGGAGATCATTCTGGGTCATCTGAGTGGGCCCCCGGTTATCACAGGGTCCTTACAAGGGGAGACAAGAAGGTCAGAGTCAGTAGTTGGCGGGGGGGTGACAAGGGGAGCAAGAGGTTGGAGTGATGTGAGGAAGAGGCCAGCAGCCAGGGAATGCAGGTGCCTCTAGAAGCTGGAAGAAGCAGGGAGATGGATTCTCCAAAGGTCACAAGAAGAAACTCATCCCAACAACACCTTGATTCTCAACTTCTGACCTCCAGAACTGTTAAGAGAATCCACTAGTGTGGTTTCGAGCCACTGAGTGAGTGGTACATTGTTAAGAGCATCAGTAGGAATCCAATATGCGGGGCACCTGGTTGGCTCAGTCGGTTGAACGTCTGCCTTCGGCTCAGGTCATGATCCCAGGGTCCTGGGATTGAGTCCCGCATCGGGTTCCCTGCTGAGCAGGGAGCCTGCTTCTCCCTCTCCCTCTGCCCCAGCCCCAGCTTCTCTGTGCTTTGGCCTCCAACAGCTCTCAACAGCTCTCAGGCCTGGAGCCGTTTTGACCTCCCGTACAGAGAGCCAGAGGCCAGAGTGACCTTCAGCTAGGGACTGATGGCCTTGTCTTGAGTCTGACCAACTCTAAGCAGCAATCCACACTAGACAGCCCCCAGGCATTGCACTCTGGATGGGCTCCTCCCCTGCCCTGCCCTGCCCTCCCCCAACTCCTTCTGCTTCCCCAGGGAGCATGTCTTTAATGGCACAGGAACCCTAGTCTCAAGCTCTGCTTCTGGGGTGGGGGGAAGCCTGAGAACCTTCTCTATCTGGTCCCCACAATTAAGCCCGAGGCAGGGAGTTTGCTGATCCTCATTTTGCAAAGAAACTGAGACTTTGACTGGCTCACAACTGTAAGGGGTTAAGCTGGAATCTGGATCCAGACACAGGGGATGGTGCATTTAATTCCCAGACTCTATGTACCACCTCCCAGACAGTCCTCTGGGCTCCTTCTCCAGCCCTTGGGGATAATCGTCTGCATTTCCTGGAGGCAGGAAGTGGTTGGAGCAATCAGCTGGGCTCTGTCGGAGATAATCCTCCTGGATACCTGCCCATCTCACACTTCTGGCCCGGCCCAAGTCCCCACAATGGGATAGTGGGTGCAGGGAGGCCTGGGAAAGCTGCTGGACCCTGAAATGTGGATGTCAAAGCCATGGCTCCCTGAGGCCATCCATTGTTAAAAATCACACAGGTTTCATATTGATTCTTGAGTCAAATCCTGGCAAATGACTTATCCCTTCTTTCCCCTCTGTGAGACCAGGATAATAACTCTGTGGCCAGGATGGAAGAAATAACAGATGGGAACTTGGCGAGGACAGAGCTTGGCCCAGAGGGAGCTCGTTCCTGCTCCATTAATCTGAGCCTCAGTTTCTTCATTTGTGAAATGGGAATAATCATACTGCAGTGCAGCCACAGTGAGCGCTAACCCTAGGAGTACGACCTCTGGGGTCCCAATCCTAAGCGGCCTGGGACTAGTCACTTAACTGCTCTGTGCCCCCTGTCCCTTCTCTGGTTAGTTAAGGGCTGGGTGAGGGAATACAGATGAACGGAGCCCTGCACACAGTGCCGTCGGTAGCTCGTATAGGAAGGGCTTGGCCAGTGCCTAGTACCTCCTAAGCGCTCCCTAACCAATGGATGTTTTGTTCTTGGAGTTCTCTGGCCCCCATAGTGAGGAAGGTCACCTCCATACACCTCCACAGCCCTACGGCTTCAGCCTCCAAGGCACAGGCCCAGCGGGCTGGTTGCTGTGCTCAGGTGGGTTGCATGGAGTTGACCTTGTAAAGAGCACGGGCCCTGTGTGCCCCCCGCCCCACGTTTGGGGGCCTTTTCAGGCCTCCGGCTGTCACCCTCAACACACCCCTTCCATTCTCTTCCCTCCCCACCTAAGCGCCCATCCTTCACCCACCTTGTTCCCCGCCCGCATCAGCGAATTGGTGATGACTCACGATAGAGCTGGGGTCGAAGCTGCGTGGGTGATACCATCCTTCTCAGAGGCATTTACCTTCCCACAGCTCCCGAGAGCACGGGCCCTGCCATCTCGGAACGCTTGCCAACACCAGGACCCTTCTTCTCCCCAGGGAACAGTCTGACATGGCAACCCATTCCAGGTGGCAAGATGTTCCCCTGAGATGTCCTGCAAAGACCTCTCCGGCTCACAGGGCTCCGCGTGTTGGCGTCGGTGCGTTCCTGCCTAAATGGGAAAAAGCAGCTTCCAGTATTCTGTCTGATGCCTCCTATAATGAGAACAGCAGCTGTGGGGGCTTTTACCTTTCTTTTTCTGGACTAAACAGGCCTGGACTGCAGGCTTCCTTTGCCTCCCTCCCTGATGCTCAAACACCCAGGACAGACAGACTGCCAAAGCCAGGGGGCTCCTTCGGCCCTTTGGCCTCTGAGCAGCCAGCCTGGGCTTAGCCTCCCTCCCATCAGGTAATCCAGGGGCCGGGCCAGAAGCCCCTCACGGCTTCATGTGCCCCCAGGAACTCAGCCAGGCTCTAGGCCAACCAATGTGGGGACTAGAGGCCAATCCACGGTCCATTTTCAAAACTGCAACTGGGAAGGTGAGGATTTGGGTCTGCACCCTAACCACCTCCTTTGTTAAATAAAACCAACCTAGAAAACAGAGTGCAAACCTCCAAACCACCTGTCTGGAGCTCAGCCAAGCCCGGGTAGAGTTCAAGCAATGTTGACAGTATTGACAAGTCCGGGCTCTGGGCTGGGCCTGGCCTTAGGGACGAAGCCACACCCCCCACCCCTGAGATGGTCACAGCCCCGTGGGGAAGAGAGACTGAAGGGACTCCAGTTCCCTGGGGCGGGGGGGGGGGGGGGGGGCGCGGCGCAAGGTGCTGTCCAGGGTGGACCCGGCTCCCAGGTGCAAACACATAGTGAAGTTTTGCTGATGGCGCTGAAGCCTGGTGCTGAGAGCCACGCAGCCCACAGCACACCCCCTTTCCCTTTGGGACCCTCTCTGACCTTGTCACTTTTGACAGCTCCTCTCCAAATACACAGGGTCCTATCTTTCCTCTCCACCTCCTGGAAGCAGCCCCCAGCTTCACTGGCTGCAGTGTCCTCTCTCCTAGATCCTGCCCCCCCAACACCCCTGCACCCCACACCCTCCTTGTATCACCTTCTGTTACTTGAATGTCCCTGCTGCACCCCCACCACCATCCTCCCCCGTCCCCAACCTAGAGACCCAGCTAGGTACTTTCCGAAAGAGTCATCATTCCCCTGAGGACAGATTACCCAGTCTCGTTTCAAATTAAAAGCAGCTCAGCTTTATCAAGGGCTAAGCTGATCCTGAAGTGTTTAAGCTCAAACGGCAAGGCTTCCAAGGCATTTCCTGCTAATGAGATTAAATGAGGTAATGTGTGCGGAGCTGGATGCACTTTGGGATCCAGCCCTCAGACCACCACGGGGAGTCTTTGCTCTCCTTTGATGTCAGGTACTTTAGAGGGAAAGTTTGCAGAGCTTAGCCACCTGTGTGATGCTCGGGCATGGAAGGGGCGCCAGGAATGGGGTGAGCAGCAACCTTCAGGCACGAGTGGGTAAAGGCGGGTTATGTATGAGCGCATGCGTGCATGTGACCGAGAGGCGAGAACAGAGAGGTGTGTTGTGGGGTCCCACTACGTCCCACCGGATCTCGTCTCTCCTGTGGGGTCTCACTCAGCTGCTCGGTCTTGCTGCCACCGCCATGCTGGCCTCAGGAGGTCACTGTGGTCAACACAATCCCTTCTGGCTTGGCCTCAGCCCCTTGCCCTGAGTTACCCCCAGCTGAGCAGAGACTGGTTGTCATTTCCAAAATGATTTTGCGGGAAGAACAAGGTAAACACCCAATTATATGTATGCTGGCTCTATGGCCCATGGTGATTTCTTAAGGCCAGATTTCCCATTCCAGACTCCAAGGGAACAGCAAAGACATTTTTGAATCTCTGATTCACTGCTTAGGATAGCCACACATCTGGACACGCAGGGATTGTTCTGGACACTCTCTGCTGACTAAGTGCCAACTGCGGTCCCCCATCGAGCTGGGGGAAGGGGACTTCCTTATCTCCTCTTTCCTGCCCTCTTCAGGCACTGTGCCGGGGGCTTCATGTTGTTAACTTACCCATTCTGAGTAATGACTTTGTAAACACAGGGCCCAGAAAGGTCAAGTTCCTAGTCTAAGGTCACAGAGTTAGAAAAACCAGCTTCAGTTATGGAACATCCTCTGTGCTGGGTGAAAAGCCAATCCATATTGTGTATGGAATATCACTGGACCCTCCCAAAGGACTAGTAAAAGCTTAGGTGCTAACAGCTAATCATATTGTCCCCCTTTTACAGATGAAGAAACGGATGCTCAGAGAAGGGAAGTGATTAGTCTGCTGGGACCCTCCTAACTTTCTGAGGGCTTTGCCTCGGTGACTACGGTAAATGTAAGGATTTTCAAGCGCTCAAGCTCAACTGGGGCAAGAAGCAGGGGGCTTTTGGGCCCACCTCTGCCCGTGTCCCCATCAGGCTGGGGTTCCATCTCTTGGACTCAGCCGGGGCAGGAATTTTGCATGCTGGGGTTCTGCTGAGCCTCTGCCAGATCCCCTCCCCCCTCCTCCTCCGCCAGCCCCTGAGTCCCCCCTTCCCCAGCACAGGACTAGCCCCAGCCGAGTTCCTGGATCACCTCCTGGGATTCAGGGCAGCCCTCCCTCCTGGTGCTGAGTCCCCATGGACCTTACTTTTTCTAGCACCCAGCAGGACCTCAATTGTCCTCTCCAGTAGGGTGGGCTGGCGGGCTTCAGGGGCCAAGACCCTCAGGCTTTAATCCTGTGTGACTTCAGGCACATTAACTCACCTCTCTGAGCCTATTTACCTCTTAAGATACAACTGATGGTAGTACTCTACCCAGAGATGACGCAAAGCTTTCTTTACCCCTCGCCTCCTTTTCTTTTTCTCATTTTTCCCGTTCAGTGAGCACTATTTATATAGCGCTTACTCCGTGCCAGGCACGGTTGTAAGCACTTTTATTCCTAATTGAATCCTCATAACAACCCTGTGAAGGAGGCACCGTTAGTCTCTTATTTTACAGATGACAACTCTGAGACACGGAGAGGTTACAGAACCTGGCCAAGGTGACACAGCTTTAAAAAAAACAACCACCTTGAGATGTAATTGCCATCTAACATTATTTGACACACAGCTTTTAAGAGGCAGAGGCAGGAATCAGAGGCGGGCCCCAGAATTCACGCTTTTAACTTCCTCCCCTACACCGAGATAAGGTGTATAAAGCATTTTGGTGTCAGATGCAACCAAGAAGAAATGCTTCATAAGCAGTCACTGTAGTTACCATGTGTCTTCAAAGCAGGTCATCCGACTTCTGTGAGTCTCCATGTTTTTCGTCCCCACAGTGGGACCCGTGATGCCTCCATGACAGATTTCAATAGAATGATGGGTGTGAAGTGCTCGTCACAGATCCGCACACAGATCAAGCCACGAGCTCTCGGTGGTCCTCTCTGGAAGGCACAGGTAGAGGGGGCCGAGGACTGACTTTAGTTAAGACACATCCACTGAGCCTGCGAGAATAGGTGTAGAAAAGTCCCCAGCCTTGGGGGGCCCAAGTGAAGCAAGAGATGACACAGCAGATGTCCAAAAGTGTAGGACCTCTGGGGGTCCAGGCTGGGGGAGGGGATGTGGGGGGCGTCAGGAAGAAGGCTTGTGAACACTTATGGGGCCAGCTAATCTTCACAACCACCCTGAGCAAACAAGAGTCTCAGGGAGGAGACACGACAAGGCCAGAGTTCAAGAAAGGGGTGACAATGGGCTTTGCATCCAGGACAGGTCTGTTGTTCCTCTCCCCTCCGGACTGGCCTTTGGCGGGATGATGGGCCTCAGCTACAGGGCCACAGTCTGGGTAAGGAGTGACTGTTTCCTACAAAACGTCCAGCAGAAGGCAGGAGAGAGTCCCTCCTGAACAAGGGTCCTAAATAAGCAGGGGCTCCTGTGGGGTACGGGGCTGAGGAAGGCGCAGGGACCTGGCTTAGGACAGGGACAGACGAGAGACTGAATCAGGAGCAGGGGTGGCCTGGGCCTGGGGGCGGGTGGGCAGGGTCCAGCCCGGGACTGGCGCAGGGGATCCCCACTGAAATCCAGAGAAAGGCTGAGAGCACACCCCTGCCTCTTCCCATCCCACCCCCCAGAAGACTTTCCCCACGCATAGGTCTCAGAGCCACGTGCCCTGGGACCCATGGCTAGAGGGTGACAGGAGCCCTTTCCAGGGAGGCTGTCCGTTGTCTTCAGAGGCAGGAAAGCCACTTCCTATGGGCCCAACCGTCCCTTTGAAGAACCAGGCCAAGCCCAGCGGTCTCTGTCCTCACTTTAAACCAGAGGAGGGCTACAGCGGATTCACCCAGAGCCATAACCCCAAGAGGGCAGATTTGTTTTCTTTCTGGAGAGCTCCTTCACAGCACCTCCATTTCCCATCGTGACAGTGACGGCCCAGCCCGAGTCCAGTGGCCCCAGAGTGAGGTCACTGCAGTGAGGTCTGACCTCAGTGTTGCCATGGGGACGCTCCGGATGCCACTGCCACCTGCCGAGCCACACCTTTCTTCCAGAAGGAGTGGGAGGGGCAGCGACTGATGTGGAGACTATGTGTCACCCTGCTCCTGGCCCACCAGGCTTGTTTCCCCCCAAACATAAATGGTCATATTGGGGTGGGCCAGGGAACGCTTGTGGGGCCTGCTGGCTCCATTGTGTGTGTGTCTATGTGTTTGGGATGCAGGGAGAGGAATGTACGAGCCCTCCCGGGGTGCTGCATTTTCTTCTCTCCCTGCGCCACTGGGCTGGGATGCTGCTCATTGTGCTCCTCATGGACCCAGACTGCCATTCACAGCAACCTGGTCTCCATAGCAACCAGCTGTGACATCACAAGGAACCTACAGACCCTGTAGCCCCGGCAGAGGAGAGGAAGCGTGAATGCATCCTGCGGGGCCCAAAGGCTCCCGCTTCCCCTCCTGAGGCCCCTCCTGTGATAGGGGAAGTGGGTGTAGAAACCCCAAGTGGGAGAGGGTCTCTCCTCGGAAATAGCAGGTTTTTCTGTGAGATGCAAACCGAGGCTTCTCTGGAGGTTTGTGTGGAGTCTAAATGAAGTCTCCCTCCCCCCACTTCCTCCTCTCTCTCTCATCCCTTCAAAATTACATCTCCATTTCCTCAACTGGAAAATGGGGATAATAGAAGTCACTCTTCGTTGAGCGATTATTATGTGCCAGGCACTGTGGATTTTCTCATCTGCCTCATGACAACCCAATAAAGTATTTTCCTTTTAGAACTCTTCCTTTTATAAGTGGAGGAGAATGAAGCACAGCAAAAGGATTTGAACCCAGACAGTCTGGCTCGAGAGCGTATTCACAGCCTCCCCGGGGCTCACTGCCACCTCTATTTCCAGCCACGCTGTGGCAAACGGTTCCACGCGGGCTTCAACTCACTTTGCATTGCCAGCATCTCGCCTCATGTGAGCACAAAGCCTTTATCTTTTTTTGCCCTGGGGCTTGTGCAGTGCCCAACCTGGACTGCTGGCAGGAGCATGCTCAGCGTGAGGCCATACTGAAGGGGGCAGTTAGCTTCCACTGGGCCACTCTCCACCAGTGTGGCACGGGAGCTGATGGATGGGTGATTCTGTCAGTCTGTCATCTGGCTGACAAGCCCGAGAGGCTTTTCTGCTTTCCTTTTCTCACTTGTGTCGGTCCCCTGTTTCTGCTCTCTGGGATCACCTGAACACAGGTCCTTGCATTGGGTTCTGCTGAGGAGGGGACCCCAGGCCAAGACAGTCGGCACTACGGTAGTGCCGTGAGCAACACCACAGGGCAGCATTCTGGACCTGGAATCCATGGTGAGATGCAGTGAGGCCCCTGCTGCAGTGGGGTGGGAGATGGGGACAAGCTTGGGCAGATGAGTATCACATTTATTGAGACTGTCTCTCTGTACTGGGCTGGCACGAGGTACGGGTGGATGGTGAAGGACGGGGTTCTGGGTAAGCTCTAGCATCTAAATGACATGGGGGCAGTGGTAATGATAAGGATGGTGGGGTTGGCCGGCTTCTGTTAACTGCTTTGGCAGCCTTAAAGAAAGAAAATATCACGCTCGGGTATCTGGGTGGCTCAGTCTGTTAAGTGTCTGCCTTCAGCTCAGGTCATGGTCTCGGAGTGTCAGGATTGAGTCCCGTGGGCATGGTCTCCCTGCTCAATGGGGAGCCTGCTTCTCCCTCTGCCCTTTACCCTGCTTGTGCTCTCTCTTGCTTTCTCTCTCTCTCTCATAAATAAATAAAATCTTAAAAAAAAAAAGAAAAGAAAATATCACGCTCAGTCAGTCTGATGTCAATTCAGGGCAGGCCACGAAGACCCAAATCCAACGTTGCACTGTTTAAAGACATACCCTCCTCCTGCAGCCAAAGGGGACCCTGTGCTGAAATCAGGCTCGGGATGGAGCTAAAGGGGCGGCAGGGCTGCAAAGGGGCTGAAGGCACAGCCCAGACAGACCTAAGCAAGGTCAGGGCCCTGCTGGGCAAAGTGTGGGACCCCGACACCTGAGCTGGGGATGTTTGGGTGGATGAATCTGAGGACCCTGGAGGCCCAGACCCCTCTGAAACCTGGACATGGGACTCCCAAAACTCAGCAAAGCACTCGTTGGTCAGTTGAGGCAAGGGGCCGAGTCTGGGCTGCCTCCAGGAAAGGCCAGCATGTTCCTCCCCTAGCCTGTCCCCTGGTCAGGGCCTGACTGAGAACCCCCAGCCACTGCTGGGTAGTGTGCATTCTCAAGAAGACACCAGGTCCACAGCTTGCCTCACATCAAAGGAACATGGGACTACTCAAATCTTGAGCAGAAAGACAAGCTGGCCAAGTGGGGACTGCCCTCAGCTTCGGCTCGGCTGGCCCTGGGTTCTAATCGCGCTCAGGGCCCAGGCGGAACGCTGCCCTGTCCATACCATCAATTGTTGGGACACTTAGGGGAAGCTCAGGGTTCCAGAACGCACTATCAGTGACTGAGTAGGCATTTCTGCCGAGCGCTGCTGATAGGAGGCTACAGCCCTAAAACAGTCCTTGTCTCTCTCTTCAAAGCACAGTCCAGTGGGGAAGACAGACATGCGGAAACCAACGACTACCAGTCATGAGCGCTTTTTGAGATTTCCCTAAATGCTAGGCTTTGTGCTAAGCTCTTCCGATACCAAGTATGATAAGATCCGTCAAACATCCCAGTGAGGAGAGGTGGCTCTGCCCATTGTAAAAAGGGAAACGGGGGTGGGGGGCAGGGCTGAGATTTGCACCCGGCCTTACCTTACTCGGAAGCAGGTGCTCCACCCTCCTACATGGCCTACATGGAGCGGGATAGCCTGAGCAGAAGACCCATTTGGCCTGATGTGGAGATCCAGGAAAGCTTCTCAGACTGGTGCCAAGGACGTCAGCACATCCAAAAAGCAGGATTGATGTCAATCGTGGTTAGGTCATTAGTAAGCATTGATTGTGAGGGCTCAAGTTTTCGGAAATGACTCAAGACACCCGGGATCAAAGCCAGCATGAACTCTAGCCACTGCTCTATCCTCAGACAGTTAGGGAGCAGCCCCTGGCCCTGGCAGCTCCCCGGGTTCCAGAGCCTCAGCTCTGTTCCCAGGATCTGGGGAGTCCCAACACTCCTGGCTCAGCTTTTCCTCTCTCAAAGCCTTTCTGATGAAAGAGGTCTGGATGATGGGGGTCCCCATCGAGGTGTCTTCTGGCCTGGAGTGAGGTGGGGCCGTATGGTTGGGCTCCAGAGGTTTGCATCAGAGAAATCCACTCAGGTTGGGTTCGGCGAAAAGCGGGGACTTATTTATGAGGCCCCAGCAGTGTCTTCCAGATTGCTCAACCCAGGCTGGCAAGAAAGACCAGGTCTGGGGAGACTAGAGCTGAGGATGGGTGCCACTGGGCCTGGCTCGCTCTCCTCATCTGGGCTCCTCTCTGTCAGCTGGTTTCATTCCGCTCTCTCTTTGCCAAGCAGGGCCTTCCATTCTTCAGAGGCCGTGGCTGCCCGGAGCAACTGGGCCCACCCTCCTGGCTTGAGCCCAGCCATGCAAGAGACCAAATGGCTGTGTCCTGCTCTCTCCTCCCTTTCCCAGAGCCTAATGTTTGGGAGAGAAAATTGATTGGCCCAGATTGGTTCATGTGTCCAACCTGAGTCTAATCCCCCATAGCTGGGGTGTGGTGAAGCCCTTGGGGGTGGGGAGGGAGGAGTCACCGTAGATGGAGGGGTCTTTGGCTTATAGGCTGCGCAGACTTCCCCCAAAGCAGCCATGGCCAGGGACCTACCTCTGCATCTACCTCCCATCTTCTCTCCTCCCCACCCTTGCCTGATGCCCACAAAGAACGTTCTCTTTCTTTCTTCTCTCTCTCTCTTTTTTTTAAGATTTTATTTATTTATTTGTCAGAGAAAGAGCACAAGCAGGGGGAGTGGCAGGCAGTGGGAGAAGCAGACTCCGCACTGAGCAAGGAGCCCGATGCGGGACTCGATCCCAGGACCCTGGGATCATGACCTGAGCCAAGGCAGACATTCAACAGACTGAGCCACTCAGGCATCCTGCAAAGAACTTTCTTAATGTTCCATTGACCCTCAGTGTCAAGCAATCTGTAAGTCATCAGCTAAAGCTCTATCCCAACAATAGAGTTAATAAAATTTCCATCCTTATAATTGTCATTATCATCTATTATTTATTGAGGCTTTCCTATATTCCAGGCATTGGGCATAGCTCTTTACTCTTACTACTTCTTTAATCTTTACAACGATGCTATGAAGTAGGGACTATTATTATCCTCACCTTACAGAATAAGAAACTGAGGCACAGAAAGGTGAGGCAACCTGCCGAGGTTGCCCTGGAGTGGCAGAGCTGGTATGGAAGAGGTCTGCATGGATGTGCTCAGCTCTGCGCTGGAGGCTGTGGGGACACGGAGCTATGTGGCTTCTGGTTAGTTCGGGAGGCCTCCCCGCCCACCTCACCCCCATGAGAATCTCAGGGCCAGGACTGATGATGGGAGGCTGTGGCATGGCTAGAAGGGATCACAAGAGAGGGAGCACGGGTTTCCTGCAAGATTGGACTTGGGTCTCAGGATGAGTCGGATCTGAGCAGCAGAGAGGCAGTCAGGAGGGAAGGTCAGGAAAGACAGAGGAGACAGCTGGGTGGTGGCCCAGGCTGGCTGCAGAGCAACATCATGTGCCAATGTTTGGGTGGGTGGGGAGGCGCCAGATACCAGTGGGCCTGCCTTCCTGCTGCACCCCTGGAACCAGTGCTGTTAAGCACACGAGGCTGCTCCTAGCACTGGTCGAATTGAATTGACCTGAAATAGCAGGTAAAGGTGACCCAGAGTGGGAGGAAGGGGGTTTAAGCTGCGGCTGAATGAGACCACGTCCTCTTACGTCTGTGTGTGTAGTTGCTCTCCGGATTGGTCCCCACAAAGTCAGTAATGTTGACAAGAATCATTCTTCCTCATTTCCAGATGAAGAAACCAAAGCACAGAGAGGTGGAGCAAGTTGTCCAATGTCACACAGCAAGTGGAGGCTCATACTCAGTCCTCCTTAGTTGCAGATCCAAGATTCCCAGGAGGAAGGGGTTTGGATCAGACCTGGGGACAGGTTTCCTGTGTCTAAAAGAAATCATGAAATACTAAAACACTGCCATTTAAAGGGAGAGAGAGGTGTTTGGGATCCACACAGAACTGGGTTTGAATCCTGACTCTGTCACTTCCTAGGTGACCTTGGGCAAGTCAGTCATCTCCGTGAGGACAATGGCAGTGCCTCCAAGAGGGCTTTGGAGGACTGAAGGACTCAATGGATGCATGTGACCCTCATGGCGACTAAGCACTCAATAACTATGAACTGTTGTTTATTACCATCAATGTGACTGAAGTTGCTTAACCTCTGGGTCTCAGTTTTCTCAACTGGGAAATGGGGGTGATGTTCAGGAGGGATCCTGAACAGGGCGGTTGGGAAGACAAAACGAGACAACATGCCTAAGTCCTATCCCGGTGCCTGGCTTAACACACGTTCTTTCCTTCCTCCCTCATGTCAAATCTACGCTCGTAGCGTAAACGATGCACTGGTCTAAGAAAAGCACCACTTGCAAACTTGAACGCACAGGCGTGAGCTGAGGAAGCATAAAGCACTTTCCCTCTCCCCCGGTGAGAGAACCTCCACGGCTTCGGGGTAAAACAGTTGTGTGCTGAGTGGGAGTACTTAGTGCCAGAGGGATTGTACTGGATTCCGCTTCCAAGATTCTCCTCGGGGCCTGGAGATGCAGTTAAATGGGGCAGAAGCAGCCAAGGCCGGCCATACCTCTGGGCAGTTGGGGCACATCTGCAAGGAGATCCTTTTGGCTGGTTAACCAGGGGTAAGGCAGAATGTTCTGGGTTATAGGACAGGGACCACATTCCTCTCCTGAAGACTGAGCAACAGACCTGAACCCCTCTTTGTTTTTTCTTTTTAAACAAACCACCAATTAATGAGTACTAATTATGTTCCAGGCACCATGTTAAGCAGTTTATATCCATCCCAGCCACTGCCCTCTGTGCAGCCTTGGGCAAAATTACTTAACATCTCTGAGCTTCATTCTCCTCATCTATGAAATGGCTTTAATAGTATGCCCACCTCAGAGGATTGTACGAGGATTAAATGAGCTAATACAGTAGCAGTCTCAGCGAAAGCTAGCGACGGGTTTTGCTGTTCATTATGTATTTTCGTCAATGTAATTTTCACAATGACCTTGAAAGTAGGAACAATTGTCCTTTTCCTCTTCCTCATCTCATGCCTGTTTGCAGGTGGAGGGGGGTGGTTGGAAAGTGAAAGCTGAGAGGTTAAATGAGTGGCTTCTGAGTGCTGACCTAAGCATGTGCAAATGTATGTGGAAAATGTGATAAGTCAGGTTCTTGAGCCTGAGTCTGCAGAGGATGGCTCCATGAGTCCAGGATGAGCCCGATGATGTGTTTGTAGTGGGTACAGCCTCCCAGGGTATTCAGAAGTGGGGAGCTGGGTCCAGTGACTGGGCAAAGCACCCCAAGCTAGGGAGGGGCAGAGGGTTTGAATGTAGAGATAAGACCCTAAACTAGCATTATTTACACAAAAGAATGCTTCCCACTCGCTTCTGCCCCCTAGGGCTGAGGAGGAGAGGTCCTCATCGGACCCTCTCTCCGAAGAGGAGGGCTGGGGGGACTCTCTTGAGCAAGGTCCTCCAAGCAACCATTTCAGGCCACCCCCACCCATCATGGCTTCCTTTCCCCAAAGCCACCAAGCAAGCCAAGACCGCGCTTGGCAGATTCTGGAAGGTTTCACCACCAGCCAGGGACGCAGGCCCCATGGGCTGCCCCCAGACTTCTCTCCCAGGCTTGTCTCTACCCTCGGGTGCCGCTGGGCATTCAGAGAGCCTCTGGCAAACTTCAGGAGCTGCCAAAGCATTTAGTTCCTTTGATCATTTTATTAATAAACGTGTACTGATGCCAACGACATGCAAACTGCCGCCTGGGAGCAGAAGTGGAAACATGCTCTGGGGAATTTTCTGGCTGGATGGTGGCGACATGAGAAACAAACAGGGATCTATGGGGAGAAGGGAGCCAGGCAGCCGGATGGCCCAATTTAGGGCATCTCGGGGCATTCAAGGACCTCCCGGGTTTGTGAAGACCTTTTTGGGAAAAGGAGAGTGCAGAGGAACTGGTTGGGAAGGAGCCTGGTGCTCCGATGCTCCAGCCAGAGGACTCGGAGCCCCTTGGGGCTGGGAGACTTGCCTGGCCCAGCCGGGGACATCCAGACCCACCTTCTCCCCTAGGGCCCCCCTAGACCCTGGGTGTATGGGGAGGGGCAGGGTGGGTGGCAGTCAGATCCCACAGAGGATCTGAAACCCCAGAGCAATGGGAAGGGCAGGGAGGCACCTGCCCCCAGGCTGCCAGCCTGATGTCGGGCTCCGGAAGAAAGAGTCTGAATCACACGTAGGAAGTGGGGGTCCCCGGGGCCAGGCACATAGCAGACACTCAGTACACACGGCTAGCATTATCAGCACCTTTCCAGGATGTGGTCAAGAGAAATACTCAGAAATGCTGTACCCAATAACGACAGGCCAGAAAAGTGGGTCTTGATGTAGAAGTCACTGGCAGGCAACGTTGCGGGGGGCAAGTTCCAGGCCTTCCTCGTGCAGCCTCGCGTGCGGGCACCAAAAGAGCCCTCTCCTCCAGCCAGGATGTGTGTTCTCTTCTATTACTGGCCAGTGAATAAATAATCGGAAAGCCTTGCCAGGATCCGCCGTTTACCCTTTAAGGGAATGAACTTCTGTTTCATTTGGGGA
Organism: Mirounga leonina; assembly: GCF_011800145.1. Classification (NCBI taxonomy): domain Eukaryota; kingdom Metazoa; phylum Chordata; class Mammalia; order Carnivora; family Phocidae; genus Mirounga; species Mirounga leonina. The sequence goes on along the minus strand of NW_023270418.1, from coordinate 22,248,201 downwards.
GTTAAAACAACAACAACAAAAAAAACCCTCCCCAGACAAGAGCCTGGGTTGGGAAGAGTGTTTCTCCCAGTTTCTGTCCCCCGAGTGAGCTAGACAGATGGTATGGATGGTGATGGGAACCTGAAGATGCCCAGGAGAGGCTCCCCCGCAACCCTCCCCGCCCCCCTCCCCGCCCCAGCCGCAGGCACCACCTGGACATGACCCCCTGCAGAAAGCCAGCACTGCCCACGCAGGGCTCTTCACTAAGTGCACCCAGGCCCTTAAAACAGCAAAACATGGAAATACATTTATTCAGTATACACTCGACTCAATCTATATATTACTCAATAAGATCATTCCTTCACGATCATTCCTCAACACGATCATGCATTATTGAGTAACATATTATGAATGTTATCAAACACACCAATATAAATTAAAAAGTAAATTAAACTAGACTAAAATAGCTTTTGGAGATGTTTTAATAATGCTGAATTGTTTTCTGCCATCATTAGCTAAGATCTCAAAGCAAAAAGCTATACTTAAGGTTTGGCTCATTAGTTATAATGGTAGATATAAATTCTTCAAGTTGTCCCCTCACTCCTTTGTGAGACTTGGGGACCACGTTCTTGTCAGACCCAGTCCGACCGTCCTTGTCTTCGCTTTGCCTGCGGCAGTCTGAGCGGTTCCCCCCGGGAGCGGAGCGTCCATACCACCCCTCGCTCTGTGCTTATGCTCTGTTTAGTGTTTTCTTACTTTATTTTTTCCCCTTCATTTCCTGTTCTTTTTAAGTCCCTTGTCTGTTTGGTGAAAAATCAGGTGAAGGGTATTATAATCTATAAAGCTGCTGAACTCACATGAAGAGAACAAATTCTTTGCTAAAAGCCAGGAGAAAGGCCTGGCGGTAAGCCTCTCTGTGCAGCCCCATTCCCATTGGTCCCTGGTGTAACATTTGACATAAAGACCAAATATGGGCATCAGCATCAATCTACAAATACGGGTGAAGTTTAATTCTTCTCCCTTTTCTTTTTGATAAAATGGAAATAGAAATAACAATGTCTAATATTCTTTTCCCCTCAAGGAGCTATTTTGCACACCTCTTGATACAACACTTCAGAGACTTCAGTGTCAAGCTTCTCACTGTTCCCCTCTCCTTCTTTTTTTTTAAGATTTTATTTATTTGAGAGAAAGAGAGCACGAGTGCGGGGGGGAGACGCAGAGGAAGAGGAAGAAGCAGACTCCCGCTGAGCAGGGAGCCTGATGTGGGACTGATCCCAATCCCAGGACCTGAGCCGAAGGCAGACGCTTCACTGACTGAGCCACCCAGGTTCCCCCATCTCCCTCTCTTTTTAACCAGTCTTACTGCAAACAGTCGCCAACATGAGCTGATGAAAATATGGATGTGATTAAGCTACTGCCCCTTCCTTGCTTCCCATGGGCCTTGGGGGGACAAGTGAAGCTTCTTACCAGGTCTTGCTGCTTCTGCTTCTCCCAGCTCACCTGTCCCCCATCTTCCCCTCCTCCTCTCTCCTGCTGCATCGGTCAGGGGGGCCTCCCGAGCTCCTTGGTCCCCTCCTGCAGCACCTCCATCCCGCATAACACGCGCTGGCTTCCTCTTATCCTTCAGGTCTCAGTTCTCACGTCAGCCCTCAGAGAGGCCAGGGTCGGCCCCTCATCTAAAGAATATCCCCATGGGGCGCCTGGGTGGCTCAGTCGTTAAGCATCTGCCTTCGGCTCAGGTCATGATCTCAGGGTCCTGGGGTCGAGCCCCACATTGGGCTCCCTGCTCCACAGGGAGGCCTGCCTTTCCCTCTCCCACTGCCCCTGCTTGTGTTCCCTTCTCTTGCTGTGTCTCTCTCTGTCAAATAAATAAAATCTTTAAAAAAATAAAGAAAGAACATCCCCCCGCCCGCTACCCCTTCTCAGTGCCCCTTCAAGCATCAATCACATTTTGTCACTATGTAAATCTGTTTGTGGACTCTGCTCTCTCCTCCACTCCATGATAAGCTTGGGGACCACCAAGCTTTCACAGCTGTGTGCCCAGAGCCTGGTACATTGTAGGTGCTCAATAAATGTGTGAATAATGAAATGAATGCGTCAGATCTGAAAGGATCTACAAATGTTTTCTTGGACTGGACTCATCTCTTGGCCACAGCTAGAAGCTCTGGGATATGGGGAAGGAGCCTCCCACCTCCCAGGGCTCCTACCTCTCCAGCCTCCCTCACATCATGGAGGCCGGAGGTAACTGTCCAAGGCGCTCAGAGAAAGCCCGGAGTGGTTTTCCAGGGGGGGAAGAGGCTATGGAGAGGGAGGTGTTCACAGTCCTCCTTGAGGGCTGAGAACCTGGAGCGTCAGAGAGGGGTAGCGTTGTACCTAAAGACACACAGGAAGGTCAGGACAGAGAGCCCTGCCAGGAACGCAGGTGAAGAGACAAATTGGGGTTCTCTTGGTCTAATAGGCTGAGCTGCTCAGGGAGCTGTGTGGTCGTTGTGGGCAGGAATGCTGTCACAGGGCCGAGGCCTGACTTCACCCTCTCTGGGTACCGGAGTCTGGGCTCATATGATGCCCCTGGGGCCCTCTTGGGATGTCCACACAGCCCGGTCAAGGAGGCACAGACGCAGCTGAGAGACTTGTCGGAGCTCACCCAGGTAGTGAACGGTGGAGCTGGGATCACACCTGGTCTCTCCTGCACAAGGCGAGGCTCTTCTGCCCTCCCCCTCCCACCCTCCCACCCTCCTCTCCGTTCCCCCCTCCCCAACCCCTCCCCTCAGACCCCCCTGGTTCAGGCCCAGCAACAGCTGTGAGGCAATTTGCAGAGCTTGTCCACCCTGTGATTAGCCGGCATTCCGGCGAGCAGACAACCGTGGGCGGGGTGGGGGGGTCGGCAGGTGTGGCAGTTCCTGGGCCCGAGCCCAGCTTCTGTGGCTCAGTGCCTGCCTCTAAAGGCAAATGAAATCTCACCCTGTGGGAAAGATTGGAGAGAAAGCAGGAGAAAATAGCTCCTTTCAAGAAAGGGGCCCAAAGGGACCTTTGTTTTACTAGATTCCTGGAGAACCACTGTGAAGCGAAGTTTTTAAAAATATATTTTTAAGGAAAACGGAAGCCCAGGAGAATGGTGGGGTGCGGGGGGGAGGTGGTAGTGGGGACCATTTCTAAACGTTCTTCCCTCTTTGGGTCTCAGTGACTTCTTTACAGTGAAGGAATCGGCCTTGACAACCCAAAGCCCACAGCACGGGGGCCTCCCATTCAGGACGTTTAGACTCTGAGGACAGGCTGCAAGGTTTCCAGAAGGTGGGAACTTGATTTGGGTCTTGAAGGATTTGCAGGAGGAAGGCCAGGAGCAGTGACAGGTGGTTGGCCAGGGCCAGGTCTGGGGAAGCAGCCTGAGGCCTGACTGCAGGGGAGGGAGAAGAGGGGGGGCTGTCAGAGGGAGGCAGGGGCTGTGGTGGGGAGAGCCTTGACCCAGGAGCCAGAATACCTCCCAGCTCTGCCACTGACTTGCTGGCTGATGTGCTGTGAGGTCTCTGCCCCTTCCTAGGCCTCAGTTTCCCCATTGGCAAAACTGGAGGGAGAGGTTTACACTGGGTGGCCTCTGAGCTCCCCTGGCCTGCCGTGCCATCCCATCTCCAGCTGAGGCTGCAGGCCCCACTCCACTTCCCCACTCCACAGCCCCGAGGCCCTGCTGGAAGCGGGGGACGGTGGGGTCTTCCTGGCTGCTCTCACCAAGGGGGGCTTGTGGGGTTGTCCTCTCCCAGGAAGAGAGGACTCTGGGACTTGGCAAGTGGGGGGAAGGGGGCAGGTCTGGCCTCCATCCGCCCCCTCACCTGCCAGGGGCCCATCTGTTCCAGGCTGGGTCCCACCTGAGAGGCCATTCAGCGCTCCCTGCCTGGGCCTCCTCCCTGCCCCCACCCAGGTCTGAGCAGATGGCCCAGTTGCCATCCCTCCACACAAACCGGGGAGCCCCGAGGCCCTGCTGGAAGCGGGGGACGGTGGGGTCTGCCCTTCTCTTTCAGAATTGGTCAGCGTGCAATTTCAGACCCTGGGCCCCCTACCTCACTGGGCCTTTGTTGTCACACCCGGCACCCTCCCCACCTCGTGCTGCCCAGCCAACCCCCCTCCCCCATTCAGAGAGGCCCCCACATGAGGCACCACCACCTGCCTGAGGCCACAGAGCTCCTCAGAGGACAAGCCCGACTGGAGCCCGGATCGCTGGCTCCTGGTGAGCGCCCCCTGCCTCACAGCTGTGGTCTTTAAACTGCAAGGGCATAGGGATCTCTTGAGGGGCTGGGGAGGGGGCTGGTTAGATTGTGACCTGGGAGGTCTGGGGAAGGGCCTGCGAATCTGCATTTTCGGTCAGCTTTTCAGGAAATTCCCAGGTCTCACGGGCGCTGCCATTCTGTCCCGTGTGTTTCGAGCCTGAATGGCAGTTAAGGGTCCGAGACGCAGGCAGGACAGGAATTATTCCCATTCCATGCAGTTTCACACGGAGCCAGGCCTGGTCCTGAATACTTAGGGCTCAGTTGATGGCTTCTGCACAACAGGCCCCTGCCATCTCCCCAGGGGAGCACAGGAATGGCCCTTAGATCTTCTCTGCCGCTCTTCCACCTCCTCCCAGTTATAACACTTAAAGGCCCCCAGTCCTAGAAAGATGATGATGTCTCCCCCGATCCCCAGTGCACTCCTAAATAAGATTAGCACTAAACTCTAAAATAACTGTAAGCATGTCCCATGATGGCGATAGCACTTCGGTGTGTTTAAAAAATATATTGAATTCTTTAAATTCATTTTATTGGTGGCCCTGCTTCTGTGGCGCCCACAGCAATATCCCCGTTTCCTGAGATAGCTCAGTGTCCCTGGGCCCCATCCAGTGTGGGGTCTGGGCGAGGAGCCCGTTGGCCGCCGAGAGCCCCACTCTTCCCTGGCCCTGGTCCTTCCTGTCTCCCCCACCCCCAGTCCCTCCAGATTTCCTCCCTCAAAGCTGGAATGCACCCGGCAGGGGAGACTGTGTCTCCAGGAGGGGCCCTGCAGCAGCAGACTTGTGGATGGGCACTTGAAATGTGTGTCTCTTGTCTCCTTGACCATCTGGCTTCCCTGCCTGGGGGGGCTTTGAGGGAAAGCCCAGGCTCCCTCCTCACTCCTGTGGGGAAGGGGCCCCTGCCTAGCCATCTTTAGAGATGAGAGAGAAGGGCAGGCCACCCAGGGATGCAGCCCAGAAGTCACTCACTCCTCTGGGGACACTGGTGTTAGATGGTGCTGGAAATGCAGCAGCTGGGAGGGTCAGCGGTGGCTAAAAAAAGGCAGCTACGTTGGGTGCCTTGTAAGGCACTGGACGTCCCTGGACCTCACTGAGGTAACACAGGGCCTATACCCTAATCCCACTTTATAGGATTATTCAAAGATGAAAAGAAACAGCACGCACACGTACAAGGCATTTAGCACAGAGCCTGGCTCGCAGGGAGCATGCAATACACTGTCCTTATTGTCACTACGAGGTACTTGGACATCCTAAGAAAGAGCATTGGAATAGGTATCAAGCTACTCACATTCCATTTTTTTTTTTTTTTTTTGAGAGAGAGAGAGAGCACAAGCTGGGGGAGAGGCAGGCAGAGGGAGAGGGAGAAGCAGGCTTCCCGCTGAGCAGGGAGCCCGACGCGGGGCTCCATCCCAGGACCCCGAGATCATGACCTGAGCCGAAGGCAGACGCTTAAGGACTGAACCACCCAGGCGCCCCCAAGCTACTCATATTCTACTTTGGGCTCTGCCACTAATGTATGGGTGGCTTTGAACAAGTCTCATAGCCCTTCTTGGGGCCTCAGTTTCCCTATCTGTAAAATGAGAGGCTGGGACCAGATGATGGCCCTGACTTCCATCACTCCATCGCTTTCCAGAGCTCCCATGTGTCCTTCCTGACTCAGTTAAATGCCAGCATCTCCAGGAAGCCTATCCCGAGATGCCCTAGGCCGTGAACCTACTGTTCACCCCTCCAGCCCCCGCCATCTGCTGCATTTCCCCCCCCCCCCCCCCCCCCCCCCCTGCCCCCCCCCCCCCCCCCCGTGCAGGAAGACCGGGTCCTGGGAGGGTTCCCACCCTGGCTGTGTGTGTCATCTCAACCTGTGATTTGTAGCTCTAGGGTGAATCAGGAGATTAAGGCGACACTTTGCCAGTTCCCTCGGGCCGATATTCCTCCCTCCATTTTACGGATGGAGACACTGAGGTCCTGGCTATCACACAGGCCATGCCACACAACTCAGGGAGCCTGGGAGTCCCAGAGCGTCAGCCTGATCTCCCGCAGTGATGGACGGCTCCCACAATCATCAAAGCAGTGACTGCTCCTTAAAGTGGTGATTGTTTACTCTTGACCGTGGGGGCCTTTCTTTTTCTCTTTTCAGTTTGCATTCACCAGCTGGGGGGAGGGGACCGCACGAAGCGAAGCAGAAGGTCAAGACAGAATAGGAGAGGGGGCAGGAGGGCTGGACAGAGGAGAGGCCAGAGTGGCTGTGGCATTTCTGACCATCTTCCAGGCCACCCTGGACCCCTGGTGGGCAGGGGAGAGCAGGGTGCGGGTAGGAGGCAGGAGGGAGGGGGCAGGGTTCTAATCCAGGGCCAGGGAAGCCACGCCCACCTCTGCTCTCAGTCTCCCCCTGATCCCCCCCCACCCTACTTCTCAGACACCCACAACAGGCCAGCACTGTGCTGGGCACAAAGATAGAGCAGCAACGAACGAGAGACAGTCTTGCCTGGAAGGAGCTCTGGGCCAGCCCCAGGCACTTGGAACCTGGCTGCCAAATCCACTACAATGCCCTGAGGGCGCTGCTGGGGTCAGCTGGTAGGAAGCGGGAGGGGGCGTGTCTGTGTGGCCCAACCTTGAGTTAGAGGATGGGGGGAGGCAACTAGGGGAGTCAGGAAAGGTCGCCAGAGGAAATGAACTGAGATAGGAGAAGCATGGGCAAGAGCCAGCCCATGAAGACCGGGGCATGACAGCGGAAGAAAGTCCAAGCAGAGGGAACAGCACATAGAACGAGTCCGGATGTGGAACAGAGTGATGCACAAGAGGGCAACTTGGAGTAGTATCCGATCAGAGTCTGTCTTCACCAGATTGCAAGTTTCTCTGATGCAAAAATGGAGTTCCCCTTATCATTCATTCCATGTATATATGTATGCATGCATGCATTCCTTCATTCTTTTTTTTTTTTTGGCTGGAACAATATAAAGTTTATTACAAGTCATGCAGAGTGAAGTGGCATGAAGATCTAGAATGGCCTTTACCCTTGGGGCTACCATGTACTGTTGCACAGGCTGTGTACTGCAATGCTCCCTCTGAGATAGGAGTAATGCCCTATGGCCCTGCTCTACACCGCCCTTAATTGGTAGTAATTATTCTTCCCCTGCCTCAGCTTATGTAATATGTATAGAGTATTCCACTGGGAATACAGTGGTGAGACAGATCAAGTCCCTACCCTCAGAGAAGGTATATTCTAGAGGAGGCAGGTAAAAGAAACAGGTAAATTTTAAAAATGTAAAGGCAATCTTAGATATGACACATTCTCTAAGGACACGAAACAGGGTGAAGCAGTTGAAGGACGGGGTCTGCTCTGACTTGGTGATGTGGGAAGGCCTCTCTGCCAAGGTGACCTTTCAACTGACACCAGGGGTGAGAGAGAGAAAGACAGCCCGGTGAAGGCCTCAGGGGAAGAGCACTGCAGGCAGAGGGAACAGCATGTGCAAGGGCTGGAGCTGGAAATGCTCGGGGGATGCAAGGCCTAGGGCCGCACTGTTTATCGTGACAGGGCTGGATTTTATCCTAAGCAGGAAGGAAAGTCATGTTTCCCAGTCTCTGATCAAGCTCCCTTTGAAAGAGTGACCGGAGGAGGCTCAGCTGGGAGCTGGGGGGCCAGTAAGGAGAGGCGGCAGTCCCAGTGGGAGCTGGGACTCCCAGCTTGGGCTGGGGAACTGGGTGGCGTGCTAGGACAGGTGGCAGGAGCCGAGGTGAAGAGGCCCAGAAGGGGCACGATCGAGGGGGGTATTCTTACTGCCCTCAGTGCCCATAACAACAAGAACAACGAATACAGGGGTATTCCTGAGCACAAAGCACTTCTGCAGCACTTTTTCTCACCTGGTGAAGCAGACAGGACACCAGTGTGTAAACGGAGGCTCCGAGAGGTGAAGAGTCCTGCCGAGTTCCCACAGCCTGGAGGAGGCCCACGGGCACTGTCTCCCTGCCTCAGTCTCCCCACTGACACCCACGCCCCACAGGCCTGGCTGGGGTCCCCCACAGCAGGGTGGCGACAGAGCCAGGCCCTTTGGGCTCCTGTTGACTGCCTTGGGCTGAAAACACATGTGAGCAATTGGCAAAACACAGGGAAGCTGCAGTTCAACATGCTTAGACTGGCAAATGCAATGTGCCCTTTTCTTATGTAAGGACGCAAAACAATAATTTATTTATACTCAGAAGCCAGAACATCATCTCCTGCCAAAGCTTCCTGCAACCGCCCCTCCTCCACCCCCACCCCCACCGAGGGGCTTCCAGAATGCCCTGGGGTCTGCGGGGATGGTAGGGGGGACCCAAGGGCAAGAGCAGAGCTGCCCTGGGACCTTTCAAGTGAAGGCGCAGAGATATCATTGAGAGTATACCAGTCCTTAATTATTTCTCATCTGATTGCCAGAATAAGCCTGTGAACAGGAGATGAGAAACCTAGGAGACGGGGACCAGGGTTTGAATCTAGGCTCTGTCCCTTATCAGCTAGTCATTTGGGAGAGACGCTTGTCTCTCACTCGGAGCTAGGACAGCACCACCTCCTCGTGGAGGCTGTGTTGAGTCCACAAAGTCTCCTGCCTCTAGTAGGTGCTCAGTAAACATGAACTAACCTCGTGAGCCTGGGGTTCTGTTATCCCGGTTTACGAATCGGCAAACAGAGGCCCAGGGAGGCTACCGAAGTTACCCGAAGCCACACAACTAGGCAGAGCCATTGGCAGGTTTGCGGAGTTCTGTGGTCTGGGTCTGAAGACTGTCACCAAGTATTAAATGTACCTGAGGGCTGTCCACTTCACCTCAGATTTACCTGGTGCTGAGAGAGACCCACTGTGTGCAGGCCTGGCGGGGCGATACTTAAGATGAGCAGACGAAGAGCCACCGGCCCCAAAGCACGCGGCCTAATGCGGGCAGACGGCTAACAATAACTCCCATAAGGCAGTGTGTCGGAACTGTCAGCAGGTGCTCCGAGGGCTGGAGAAGGCTGCCTTGACAGAGGGGTTCCGGATGTTGGGGGGCGGTCAGGGTGCTGGGACAGACCTCCCAGAGAGGACCCGCTGCATGGTGGATGGGAGGAGGGCATTCCTGGCAGAGGGCCCAGCCTGGGCAAAATCCAGTAGGGCTGCAGCATGGGAGCGTTTGGGGGGATGGCAGGGGCTGCTTCTCAGGGTCTGGGCATGGTGGGGCATGTGGGGGCCAGGCCTGGTGTGCCGATCCCCACTAGCCCAGAGAGCCATGGCGTGTCCTTGGCGCCATCTGTTCAGTGGACACCAGCTGCGGTGCTGCCTGAACCAAGCCTTCTCCGGGCCCCCGGATGCAGAGATGCACACAGTACTTTCCACCCTGTCCACAGCATCCTGCCACTCGGACCCCAAACGGGACACCGAGACACCAACTGATCCATGGTAGTTAGCAAGACCTGCTGTGGGGCACGAGAGAAAAAACGCAGGCTTTGGACCCATTTGGGGATAGGAATTCTTGGTGCCAACCCTTTCTGGGCCTCAAATCTCCATCTGTAAAATGCGTCACCTTACAGAGGTGAGCTGGATATGAAAGCCACGCGTCCTGCACCCACAACTTGCCCTCTGCGTTGGTCTTTTCTCTCTCCCCCAGCTCGGAGGGGCAGTGGTGGAGGGGAGGGGAAGCCCTGGCTCAGCCTCCGGTCTCCCCCGCCCCCCCCCCCCCCCCCCCCCCCCCGGACAGGGGATCTGCCTCTGAGAGACCCTCTGCCGCGAGTGGAGGGCTGCAGCCAGCCACGGAGGGGTTAACCCGCTTCGGGCGTGGGAGGCGGAGCGCGCGGGGTGAGGACTCCTTGGCAGGTGCTCCCTCCACCGCCCCGGAGCCCCCAGCCCGCCGTGAGCGCGCGGCACCGCGCCCGGCCCCGGCCCGTTATGTAAGGAGGCAAGGAGGCCCCCGGAGCGCGGCCGCCGGCCGCCTTTGTTGCTGCGATCCGCCTCGGCAGCGGCCCCGTGCGTATTAATAAACCGATCACTCAAAATGGCAGGCTGGGCTTTATTTATGTAGATTCGGGCTGGGGCACCCGGGAGGGAACGATCAACACGGCCCGCGCCCTCGGCCCAACCCCGCCCCGCGGCCCCCTCGCTCAGAGCCCCTGCCCTCCCTGCCCTTGGCCAGCACTCTGCTCCGTAGAATGCAAACACAATTACTCCAGAACCACACACTGTGGGTTCGGGGCCCATCTCTTCCACTTCTCTGATGGGAAATCTGGCAAAGGGAGACTCAGCCTTACCTGTAAAATGGGCCGAAGAATACCAAAGCGTCAGTTTGGGTGAGAGACTCTTAAGAATCGGCTTTGCAAACTCTAAAGCCAGGGTTCTCAGACTTTAGCTCCTATGAGAAATCAGCTGGAGGACCTGTGGGAATGCAGATGCTGCCCCAGCGACTCCCTCCCTCCAGACTGTGATCTGAGGTGGGACTAAGAATTTGCATGTCTAACATGTTCCCTGCCACCCTGTTTTGAGAACCACTTCTCCAAAGTGATTTTTTAAGAATTCGAATCCACTGTCGGAAACTCGAATGACTTTGGGTAGGGGGTGGGGCACTGCCTTGCAGGAGGGTGGGCTATCCCTGCCCAGGGTCAGCAGCATAGCCAGAGCCATCTGGGGGCACTGGGCCAGACTACCTGGGGTTCCAGTCCTGACCTCAGTGCTTTCTAGAGTGTGGCCTTGGGCAAATTTTGTAACTCAGGGGGCCTCAGTTTCCTCATCTATCAAATGGGGCTAATAATGGTACCAACATCCTGAGATTTATGACGATTAGATACATATAATGTGCCTAGACCGGTACCTGGCTCACAGTAAGTGCTCAGAACGCTATCTATTGAGATGATGATAAAGCCCTCTGGGGTATGGTCACCAAGTGGCCCAGCATCCCCTTGGGCTGGAGGCCGGTGAGGTGCTGGCCATAGCCCTAGCTGGCCACCTGGGGTCCAAGGCCCTGACCTCACAGCCCACAGCTCTCACTGTGATGCAGTCCTGGGGTCTATAATCCGCAGCCCCACCCACACAGCAATTCTTTTCAATCAGGGCTCAGCACCTGGAGAGTCTGACCCAGCCTGAGGCTTTGCAGAAGCATCAGCTGGACCCACAAGGGAGAGTCCACAGTCCATCCTGAGTTTTGGGGTGTCTTGGGCCCCCAGACATCCCCCTCACTCTCCCGGCTGGAGGGAGGTGGAGGTGGAGGATGGCTTTCCTGCAGACAGCCACGTGTACCCCCACCCCTCCCCCCCACTCACTGCCACTGCCCCACGTTCATTCATTCCTTGAGTCAATGAACATTTATTGAGCACTTACTGTGAGCCAGGCCCCAAGCTCAGGGCTTACATATAGAGAGTCTAACTTAATCCTCCAAGTACCCTAAGAGTCATCATGAGTTTCCTCTTTCCATGGGGCAGCTGAAGAAACCGAGGCTCAGAGAGGCTGAGAAAGTCGTCTAAGACCACAGAGCTAGTTAGCAGAGGACTAGGGCCTTGTGCCTAAATCCAGGATGGTCTAACTCCCAAGTCCTGCCCGTACCTGCCCTCTGGAGCTCAGCCCCCTAGAAGCAGGAAAGGGTCGGCTGTGGTCCTCTGGCCCCCAAGCTGTCCCACCCTTACTGTAGGAAGGGCTGAGCCCCTTTGCTTCTACCCCCATCCTGATGGGTTGTCTCCCCCACAGGTGAGGAGCTGACAGCCTGCAGCCTGGCTGGTCGCAGTGAGGATGACTCATAGGAGGGAGGGCGGCCTCCAGGGAGTGGGGTGGAGGGAAGGAGGCCTGGGCAGTCTCCCCAGGCTGGAGGCGGGGGCCAGGCAGTGTGGGAAGGCCTGTCTCAGAGGGCCTGCTCCGGCAGGCTCCTCTCCATCCCCAAAGCTGTGCTCAGCCTGTGACCCCAGCAGTGGCGAGGAAACTCCCAGAGGTCTTACCAGGCAGGCTCTCTAACCAGGAAGGAAGCTCCAGCGGAAGTGAGGGGAACCAGGAAGGGGAACCAGGAGGGGTTATGAAAGCCTAACTCCTCTGCCTCACTCCCTGGGACAGTGGCCCCTTCATCCTGGTCCAAAATGGTGCTCCTCCTGGCAGCTTCAGCTAACCGTGGCTTGATACCTTCCTTACCCCAGAGCTACCTTTCACAGTTTACAAAGCACCAGCTCCTGCAGAGTCCCTCTCCCTTTCTCCTTCTGGTTACTACTACTAATATCAACAATAGTGCCTGTTCCTTGCCAAGAGCTTAACATCTGTCCTCTTTGTTAAACTCCCAGTAACCCCTAAGAAGTAGGCTCTACCCATCCCCCCATTTTACAGACCAGGAAACTGAGGCTCAGAGAAATGAAAGCACTGGCCCATGACCCATACCTAGGATTTGAACCCAGGTCTGTCCGCTCTAGAACCCCTGGGTTCAACCACAGGGGCCTCTGATGACATCCTCTTCCTCTGCGTGCCCCACCCCCCATCCCGAGGGAGGGGGTCACTGCTGAGCCCAGTCCCCAGCCCCAAAGACTAGGCCCAACGGGCATTCCCCTGGCCTCTCCGCCTCGCCCCCCCAACACGAAGGTGCCAACGCTAGTCCCATGCCGCACCTTTGAAATCCAGTTGCGTTTGCGCTCCTCCCCAGGGATTCACAGCCTACAAGTGATTTTGGGCCACGGACACCGGCATTTCCTGTGCCCATGCCACCCTCCGGCCACGCACCTGCCCACATGCCACCCATCTGCACAGATGCACACGTGCACACACCAGGCACGATGAAGGTGCTGCCGCCCTTGCTGAAGGGGACGGGGCAGGCTGCTCCCAGGCTCCAGTGGGAGGCTGGTTGGGGGGAGTGACCCTCCCCCAGCTGGCTGGCCCTCGGCTCCACCTCCACGCCCACCCCACCCCACCGTCCTGGGGCTCTGAGGGACAATTTCACAAAGAGAATCCCAGTAAACATGATAGTACCAGGGATCAGAATTTCCAGTTTACAGATCTTTCTCATCTAATCCCTCACTTGACAATGACGAGCTCCCAGAGGCAGGCGTTTTTATATTTCCATTTCTCGGGTGCAGCAGAGGGTCACACAGCTAGTTAGGAGTGGACCCAGGGCCGTAGCCCCCTTATCTCGTCCCCTCCGCTAATGCTCCTTCTCCCGAGCTGCAAATAATTATGACACCTCCTGGTCAGCAGGTCCGAGCACCTGTTCTTGCCTACCTTTGCCTTGTTCTTGCCTAGCACTTGACAAATGTCAGTTTCGGGCTCACGACAGCCCAGCACGGCGAACTTTTTTATGCCCAGTGTAAAGATGAGGTAATGGAGAAGCTAAGAGCAGAATGGCAGTCTAAGGAACGTTCCTGAACTAGATGCACATCACTTTAGAAAACTCTATGGGAAGGAAGAGAGCAAGAGTTTCTAGTGGGCGCTTTAGGGAGTGTAGACGCGGGGGTAATGGAGAGCTTCTTCCCTCTCCTGCCCACCCAGCCCTCTGCCTGTCACGGAGAGCTGTCTCCACTGCTGCTGCGTGTGCATCTGTCTCCCAGGAGCTGTGAGCTCCCCAAGGACAGGGACTGGGTCCTGTTTACCACCAGAGCCCCAGCACTCAGCACCTTGCCTGACACACAGTTAGGGCCCAGACAAGACTGCCTCCTTCATGAGGCTGGGGGGAGAGCCTTTTCCCCGCCCCGGGGTTCCCCGCTGATGGGCTTGGGATACAGAACACACAATCAAGACCTGCAGGGCTCAAAGGTTATCCACATCCTATGCCACCTAAGGTGTGAATCCCTCCTCTAGCACCCCTCATGGACTCTTCCCTGGCTTCTGCTTGCATGCTGCTAGTGACAGGGTGCTCACTACTACTAGGGCAATGCCTCACATGTTGGAGATCTTGGGGTGATTGTTACAGAGTCCCTCTTATGGATGTGAGGTCAGGCTCTTGGGTATGTACAGTGGTCACGCCAAGGGCAGCACTGACAATCAGAGGTGACACTTCACACTAGTGAGGTCGGTACCCTCCGAGCGGCAGCAACCCAGAGCCCTGCATGCTGGGAAGACAGAAGAGGCAATAAAGGAATTCATCATCCCAGACTGAGCCGGCTGAGACTCTGAGCTGTTGCAAAGACTACTATCGAGCCTCGAGTCCTGTGGATCTTGGGTCTGTGCTTCACCCAACACACTTAGGAACAATGCTGATCTGTAGCTCTAGCCATTCATTCATTCATTCACTTACTCATTATTGGCCATCCGTGACTGAGGGCTTTGTCTGGAAGCAGGGACGGTGGCACTGTGGGCCACAGAGGTGCCTCGGGATCAGAGTTGTTCCCTTGGTAATGAGGACAGCTCAGTCGCCAAGAGTTCTCGCGAGCCAGGTACTGTTCCGTTTACTTCTGTGTAAAGGGCACAGCCTCTCCCACCCAGGCCCAGCTCTGGGGAGGGCAGTGAGAGTCTTCTTGGCAAACAGTCAGCGCTCAGTAAGTGTGCGTTGCTGCCGTTCCATAACCAGGGGCACTTCCTACTATGGGTCAGCCTCATTTTGTAGGCGGAGGGAACAAGCCACAGAGAGGTTAAGTAACTTGCACAGGGCCACACAGTTCCCAAATCGCTGGGCCAGGATTTGAACCTGGGCGGTAGGTCTTGTCCCACAGCCTGCTTGATTAACCCTTCAGGAACTGATGCGGAAAGAGCTCAGACCCAGAGTCAAAATGCCCACCTAGCTAGAGATCCGGGGCAACCACTCACCTCACCTCCACCTGCTCTATTTACTGATCTCATGAAATGGAGCGTGTCATCAACCTTGCCTTTCTGAAACCACTCCCCCACTCCCAACAGATAAGATGAAGAGAGCCAGGCATTTTGCTCAGAAGGAGGGTGCAGGGTGGTGGGATTTGGGGTGGGAGGCACATTACCGGTCACAGGGGTTTAAATGAGCCCAGAGTGGGTGGGGGCGTTGTTTGTAGGAGCCTGGTTCTTTTAGGCTGACAGGCTCCCAGAGAGTCTCCAGGACCCCCAAACCACACCTTCACCCCCACTTCCCCCACAGGATGTGCAGAGATAAAAGGTCTGACAACTGTGCCTCCCACCACATGTCCAGGAGCCCCAGATAAGATCTTTGTCCTGTGACAGTGCAGTTTAGAGCAACATCCTGGAGACCAGATCTTAGGGTGGAGGATGAAGAAGGTGGGTGTGTATGTGGAGGGGGTGGGTGTCCTGTGCAGGGGGAGAGAGAAGGGTGGGTCTAAACTGGAAGCCCAAATCAAAAGTCACTAACCATCATCTGTAAAATGGGATTAATCATGCCGCTTTCTTAGGCTGTTGTGAGAATCAAATGAGTTAATGCTCGAAACTCCTTGAGCACACGGTGCCTGGCACGGAGCGGGCGCTCAGCAGATGGTGACCATTGTTGTCACTGTGTTCCCTACACACTTGGGTGTCTACCAGCCACAGCAGTCCCTTCCATTTTAGACACTGGCCTAGGCCCCAGGGGATACCCCGAGGATATTTAAGACAGTGTGGTTTGCCAACCTGCGGGGGTGTTGAGAGTCTCAGGAAAGGGGCGCAGTCTTCAGAACTTGCCAAGAAAGTCTTCCCGGGTGGCGTGCGGGCCCTCGGCTTCGATTCTCCAGTGCCTTGTCCCGGGGCGTCAGTGCGCCCCCCACAGGCAGTCCCTGGGAGCCTTGGCCGGGGAGCCCCGGAGCCCAGTGGCCCCAGCCCCTCTCCCCCTCCCGCCCGGCGGCCCCCCTCGGGGGCGAGGCAGCCGGCGCGTGGGAGGGGACGGTGCGCCATTGGCTTGGCGCGGGACTGAGAGGAGGGACCAGCGCGGGCCGCCAGACTCGGGTAAACCCCGGGCGCGCAGGACGCCGCGCGCAGTCCCGCCCGGCCCGGCCCTGCCCTGCCCTGCCCCGCGCGGGCGGCACGATGTGAGGCGCCCGAGGGCCCGAGCGTCCCCTGGCTCGCCAGCTCCGCGCAGCGCCGGCGCCAGCATGCGCTAGGAACGTAAGTTCTGTTCCCCGCCGCCGCCTCCGAGCCCCGCACGCTCCCCTCCCGCCGCCGGCCGGTGCCTGCGCAGCGCAGCCCAGCCCCGCGGGGCTTCTGCCGCCGCAGTGACCGCGGCGGACCTGGGGACCCCGTGCGCGCGAGCTGGACGCCCCAGGACCTCTTGGCCCCGGCGGATAATGCCAGGACTCCAGGGGTCCCACCCCGCAAGGCGCAGCCCCGCAGCCCCTTCGGTTACCTTCCTTGGCGCTCTCCACTCGCCGCCCTTCCCGCTGCCTCGGTTTCCCTCTCTCCCCCGGCTTTCTGCCTTCGCTGTCTCCTCCCCGTTGGACTGTTTTATTTCCCCCCTGCCTCCCCGTCTGCTTCGGAGCTAGAGAGAAAGAGGCAACAGCAGTTTCTGTCTCCCTGGGGTCTGACTGTTGTCCCCGCGCTCGGTTCTCTGTCCCCTCCCCCCCATCGCCATTGTTCCCCGGTCCGAGGAGTGCGCGGCACAAACTTGCGAGTGCCCCTCCTTCTGTCTTCGCCCCCGCAGGGCCGCGGACGGCGGTGGCGGAGTTCCCGCTGGCCGGACCCACTGGTTGGGCGGGCCGTGGGGGCGCCCAGCCGCCCGGAGCTCCCCGCCTGGTCCCCAGCTCTCAGGCCCGGGTCTCAGAAAGTGGGTGAGTGCCTGGAGCTAGGAGACGAAGGACACAGTGGAGGAGGAGGAAGCCAGACTGGGAGAGACCCTGGTCTCCGGGCCGGCGAGGGAGGAAGGGGTGGGGGTGGGGGAGGAGGCAGAAACCGTAGCCGCGCCTAAGCCCCAGTTGTTGGGTGGGAGGGTCCGGGAAGCACAGGTGGAGACGGACGCCCCCCAGTCTCCCCTAAGTCGCGCGCTCAGCGGGAAGGTGACAGTGTGGGGCCATTGGCCTGGCTCTCGGTGGGCTGGGGCTCCCTGCCAGGGGCAAAATACTCGCACCCATCCTGGGGCGGGGTTGGGGGGTCTATCGAGGAACTGCCAGAACCCCGCGCGCATCCCTGGCGCGCCCGGCAGGGTCGGGCGCTTGCGTTGCCTCCCCTCGTTCCGCCCTCCCCGCCCCCACCCAGTGCCGGGCTCCCGCCTCCCCCTCGCGGCCCCAGGGGAGCGGGTTTCTTCTCTGGAGCAAGGTGGGCGGGGTGGGGGGCTGGAGCGCGCAGAGGCCAGAACCCCGGGGCTCCTCTGGAGCCAAGGCCGCGTGGGCTCCCCACCACCGCCCCGCGCTTCCTGGTTGATTTCCTTCGGACAAACTTCCTGGTGGGGACGTCCTGCGGGGAGAAGGCATCAGGGCCGCGGGGATGGCCACCTCAACGGTGCGGCCTCTTGGACCTACACCTCTGGTGGCTGGTGTAGAGGGGCCCACGACCCTCTGCAGCCCAAAGAGCCCAGGGACACAGAGTGGGGTGGGGTGGGAGGTGCTGGTGGAGCGCCAGGAGGGGACACTCCGTTCCTTAGCCTTAGCCGAAGCCTCACACCAGCCCCACGCTCAGCCCCGCAGGAGGGAAAGTTTTTCTTGTTGGGCTGTTAGGAAATAAGGCACTGTGTATTCTCCAGGTCTCTGTTATGCCATCTATAAAATGGGCCATCTGGTCCTTGAGGTCCCCTCTGACTCCATTAGCCAGGAGCAAGCTGCCCTGGCTTCTCTTTTTCTGCCCACGTGTTGTGGGTTTAATCAGTTCTTCCAAATTTGGAGTGCAGGGCTGGGGCCCAAAGGCCTTCACCCATGTCTGGCTGTCAACACCTGCTGGATCCCTACCCCCAGGCTCCAGCTGTAGCTTCTCCAACTCTGTACTCTGCTGCCTCCCTTCCCCCCCCCAAATCTTATGCTAGCCACCCCCCGCCCCGGAGAAAAGGCCTGCCCCTCACTATGTGAGGGTAGGAGAGCAATGAAATTAGCAGTGACCCCTGATATACATAGTTCTCGACTCTTCTTTCCTTTGATTGAACAAACTGTGGGCCCTATACCAAAGGTGATTTAGTGAACCAAGTGCCAGACAGTTCAGGGCACTTGGAGACAGCTGAGAACAAAAAAAAGATTCTTTCCCTCATGGAGCGGACACGTAAATGGTGGGGAGGGACAAATAATAAAGTAAAGTATATAGTGTATGGGGGGGTGAGGGGGGAAAAGTTGAGTGTCAGGCATGTTGAGGCTGGGGTGGTTTTGCCATTTTAATGGGGTGGGGTTGTCATTTTAAATAAGGTGGTCAAGGAGGCCTTCCTGAGGAGGTGACTCTTGAGCCAAGGCTCTGAAAGAGTGAACTGTGGGGATAGCTTGGGGAAATAAAGATCCTGCAGCGAATGGCCTGTGCAAAGGCCCTGGGGCTGAAATGTGTCCGCCATATTTGAGAAACTGTAAGGAGCCACTGTGGTTCCAGTGGAGTGAGGGGGTGGGGCAGAGATAAGAGGCAAGGCTGACTGAAAAGGGATAAAGGATGTCCCTTTCACAGATGAGGGAAGTGATGCTCAGAGACGACCTGAAAGTCTCCACAGGACATGCAGGAGCCACAACGGCAGGGCGGGGTGCCTGATGTTCTGCGTCCTGATCCATACTATTTTCACTTCACCCTGCATCTCAGCTATTCACTGGCAACACTGGTTTGCATCTCTGCCAGGGTCAGGCCTGGCCAAGTGCCAGAAACGTGGAGGGGAGCCACCCAGGCTTAGTACCTCAAGGTGTTCTGTATCCCTGCCACCCATTGTCAGCCATTGTGAGCGCCTCAGGGCAGCATCTTCCTCCTGACCCAGCATGACCCTTGTTCCCTTCCCATTTCCTTCTTAAGGCCACCCCTTGTAAACACCCCATTTTGTATCCATGTGTAGCTCCTTCAAGGGGACTGAAGCTGGTACGGTCAAGGGGGAAACGGAGGCAAAGAAGCTGAGTCTCCTAGCCTGAGAATAACAGCAGCGACGTTATTACTGAGCATTCACTATAAAACGGGTACCGTTCTCGGTGTTTTTGTGCATCTTCTCCTCAGTGGGTTGTAGGTGTCCTTATTACACCCATTTCACAGATGAAACTGAGGCCCACAGAGGTGGTGTCACTGGCCCAAGGCCATGCAGCTAATAAATGGTAGAACCAGGATTTAAGCACAGGCCTTTTGAGTCCTGATCTACTCCTTTGACCCTGAGCCAGAGCCCCAGACCCTGGGGGGAGATGATCAGTCCTGGACTGTTGTTCTTGCCCATAGCATCCTGGGAAAAGTACAGGGACCCTTTTGCCTGCCTCCCCCAACCCACCCAGAAGGCAAATCACCTCCTGCTTCTGGAAAAGTTGGCTTAAAATGGTGGAGCATCCCTCCAAGGAAGTTCGCCTGCCCCCCTCTTGTCCTCCCATTTCGGAGGTTTGGAGAGAGGTGGGAGGGGCGGTGAGGGGGATGGCATGTGTCCGCTGCCCCCTCACCACAGCCCTGGCCCCCGGAAGCACCAGCTGCCTTTGAGGGCCCTGAGTGGTCACTGGGCTGGTGGGGGCCGGGCAGGCCCATTCCCCGTTGAAAAGGACAGAAATTCCCCTTGCGCTCGCCCTCTGTCAGCAGGGACAGGGATGACCCAGTGACATCTGAGTGGTGACGGCTGGCCGTCGGGGGGCTGAATCCCCCTTGCACAGCAGCCTCAGACCTGGGGGGTGAGGCCCAGGGATGTTCCCTCCTCAGCTCTGCTCTCCCAGCCTTTCCAGGGTGCAGGGAATGTTTATTTTTGGTCCCCAAAGATCTGGAGATGTTTGTTTGTGATGAACGTTTGGGCTTCCCTCTGCCACTCTGGAGATCAGGCACCTTCAAAAGAAAGAGAACTAGTAGATAAATTCTGTGTGTCCCCAGGGGCAGCCCAGCAGCTGGGGCTAGGGCCTCGTGTCCTGCCGGCGAGTGGATTTAGAAGCCACATCGGGAACATGACAGAGACCACACTCCCAGTTTTCCTTAGATGAGGTGCCCGAGTTCCAAAGTCGGGCCCTGGTTTAGCTGCGGTGGCAGACAGAATCTCTGGGGACCTCAGCTGTCCTGTGTCCCCGCTGGGCCCCATACCAGCTCCCATGTTCCTAGAGGTTCTTGGAAATGGGACGTGGAATCCCTTCCTTGAGTCCGGGACTAGGTCTGTACCTCTGGCGGGCTTCGCGTCACGCCCCCTCCTGTCCCCCTCCAGCTCTACCTGTCGTCCCACTGCTCGCTTCCACCCTGAGCCCGGCGGCGGGGGCAGGTGATGGATGATGCGGGACCAGCTCCCTGTCTACTCATCTACTCGAGAGGCAAGGCTGACTCAGGCAGGCTCGGCCTTTAGAATGACTATGCTCTCGAAGGACGCACCTCCAGGAGGCTCTGCTGCTGCAGCCTCGCCTTGGCTTGGTGCCTTCGCCCCGAGACCCACATGACCAAACCTGCACCCGGGAAGCCACGGCGATGACGTCAGTCATGATGTCAGTCAGGCATCAGGCAAGCCCCCTTTGTGTCCTGTGACTTCCTGGTTTCGCTGTAATTCTGCCACCAACCTGGTAAGTCAGGCATCTTGACCCCCATTTACAGCGCAGGAATGGAGGGTCTGCATGGCTAATGGGCCCCAAGGCTCAGGCTAGGAATGAACATAGGTCCGTTCACGCCCACGCCTCTCCAGCACAGCCCTCGAGAAGTAAGATTCACTCTGCCTGAGGGCTCAGGCTGGGGGGTTCTGGGTTGGGGGTCTTTGAAAGGCCTCTCGGCCAAGGAGCTGATGGGCTGCCCCAGGAAGGGACCACGGGGTGGATGATGGGGCAGGGGGGCTCTGGACCTTCTAGCCTCCCTGGCCTCCTTGCTGGCCCTCTCCCCTTGCCCCCCTTCTCTCTGACCGCCCGCCCGGAGGCCCCCTCTGTCAGTGCCCCCTCTCCTGGCGCTGCGCGGTCCCACACCCCGTTTCCAGCTATTTTGCTCCAGTGTGATAAGAGAACAATGGGTCTCCCCGTAGCCCTTCCCTGGTCCTGCTGGAGTCACAAGGCCTTAACCCAAGAGAGGCTAGACCCCAGGAAGGAAGGAGTTCAGATACTGGCAACCTGCCGGGGGCTTTCAAGGGGCGATGTGAGGAGGAAGATGGCTTACGGCTTAGCTCTTCCTAGAGGTCAGGTTCACCAAACAGCACCCCAGGCCCGGCACACACACACAGACAGACCAGCTCCTCTCAGGATATCCATTTATAGCGTAGGTAACTTGCTCCCGATTTCAGCTCTGCCACTTAACCCTGAGAAGCTTGATTAAGTCCCTCAGGCCTTAGTTTCCTCGTCTGTAGAATGGGGGTGACAGTACAGCCATTCTCATGGGGTTGTTTGGGGGCTGCCAAGAATTCCTGGCCTGGAAGTACTTGTCCTCTGCCTCCAGCCCTGGGGTGGATGCTCTCGGGGGCAGTTCCTGCCAGATGGGGAGGGACAGGGGGGCACTGTCCCTCCAGCAAAGGGTCTTGTTTGAAAAGGAAGTGGTTCTTGGCTGTGATGTTCAGCATCACAGTGACTCTCCGCTGCATCACCGGGAGGCTCAGCAGCTGGTGGGTGTGCTGGGCCCCAGGCCCCCTTCCTCTGTGCCTCCCCCCCGCCCCACTGCTGGTCAGGTTTCTAAGCCAGCCCTCATGGGCACAGTCTCCATGCCGGGGACAGCTCTGCAGTCCGACTGTTTCTATGGAAACCAGGCTTCCTGGGAAGGCTGCAGGGGGTGGGGAGAGGTCCTTTGGGACCAGCATGGGAATGACGCCCCAGCCCCACCTGACCTGCCGCCAGGACAGGGCCTTGGCAGCCGCCCCATAAGCAATGCCGTTAATTGCTGTCCTGTATGGAGCCCATAGTAGGTGCCGGGCCCCCTAATTGCCTTTGCTCAGGGTCTCATCACAGCCCCGTGAGCTAAAAAATAGTACCGTGGTTTCACCAAGGAAGAATGGAAGCTCAGAGTGGTTAGGAAACTTTCTTGAGGTCACAGATAAGAGAAAGAGTTGAGGTTTGAGCCCAAGCTTGCCTAATCACTAAGTATATGCACCCCCCCGTTCTCCCCTGACACTTGCACCCCTGATAAGTCTCTCTGTTCCCGGCCTCTCTAGTCATGACCCCCTCTGTCTTGCTGCCACTGGGAGCTCTTTGGGGATGTTCTTCCTGCCCTCAGATGTCCCTGCACTTGATGGGAGGGGCGGGCAGGGGCGTGGTGGGGGGGCAGTGCTGCAGGGAGTCAGATCTTGGCCAGCGGTCAGGTGGGGGGGCAACCCCTTCCCCAACTCACGACTTGGTGACAAATATTTGGTGAGCTCCTCACATGCCAGGAAGTGTCCCAGGCTCCGTGAGCAAGACCTACAGAAAGCCCTGCCCCGGGGCGCTGATCTTCTAGCGATGGCCACAGCTTTCTGAGGAGGGGGGCATCGAGAGGTCTCACCACACTGTCTCCCCCAGTCCTGACCCCCACCATTTCCTGGGCACTGCATGGGCCAGACCCTTCGCCAAGAGCATCCGTACCCACTCTCCTATGTCTTCAGCACCCTAGACCCACTGGTCCGAGGCCACCGGCCCGTAGGAGAGGTCCGATTAGAAGCCTGCCCCGCCTGACTGCAAAGCCCCTTTCCTGCACTCGCCAGCCACTGGCTCGTTGGCCCTCTCCGGGCCTCAGCTTTCTGCCTCATCCAGTGTGTGTTTGGAGCTTCCCCTCCCCTTGGGCCCTGCCCCGTCTAACTGAGTGGGACCCCGGGTGTTCTGGGTGGGGTTAAGGAGGCCTACTTCCTGTGGCCTGGCTGCCCCTCCCTGGCCCATGCCGATGGAGCGCCCACCGTGTGCAGAGGTGCAGCAGGGAGATTCTCGGACTAGGCAGCAGCCCTGCCTTCAGATCGCGGGGTCTCCGGGAGCCCAAGTGCCCATGACGGGACCAGGGTATGGGCTGGAAGTGGCCCCCCGTGGCCACCCACACTGAGACCCACGGGAGTCCAGGCGACAGAGGAAGAGGATGTGTCCTGGGAAGGCCCCTGAGGAGGGGCTGTGTGGCCCTGAAGAATAAGGAGGGTGGAGGTGGGGAGGAGCAGGGCGCAAGGAGGACCTTCCTGGCTGGGCAGTGGTTCAGAACTGGGAACCACCATGAAAAAGGACAGGGACTTGCTGGCTTTATTGGGAATCAAGGTCGGAGAGGCCCGCCAGGCGCAGAATGTAGAGGGTCATGAACTCGGCCTCTAAGGGGCTGCAGGCTACCTTGTCCCAGCTCCTTGCTTGGCAGGTTCTCCTCCACCCGCCCCTGCTCTTAGCCTCGGGCAGCCTGGCACAGGGGAAGGGGGGAGCCCTGGGGGCCCTTCGAAGGGCAGCTGGCTCTGGAAAGGAAGCAACGGCCCTATCAGGCCGCTGTTCGCATTGTGCGCGGCTCAATGGCCACATGAAGAACGGGAAGTAGGAGTGTGGGCAGGCAGGGCACTTGGCCCCGGGCCCTGCGCATGTTCCCTCTCCTGGGCCTCCCGCACTCACACAGAGGGAATGTTCTTATTAACCCCATTTCACAGGGCAGACACTGAGGCTGGGAGAGCTACAGGGAGCTGCCCGAAGCCCTGCGGCTGGTAAGAGGGCAGACCCAGGATCCGAACGCACCCCCGGCTCAGCCGCGGTGCAGGGAGTGGAGCGGAGGGAGGTGCCCTCTGTCCTCACCTAGGTTAAAATGAGGCCAGGCTGAAAAACACCTGTGGAGTGGGAACGGGAAGAAAGTTCGAGGGCAGGTCTGAGGGGTCCATGTATGTGGTTTGCCTTGGGGGGGTATGGGGGGCGTCTGGCACGTGCTTAGGGTACTGCAGCTGTCTACCTGTGCTCCCCAGGCGGGGCCCCATGCTGTGGGGGAAGAAGGGACAGAACTCAGTGCTCAGAGTAGTTAGCTGTGCCAAGGCAGATGTCGGGGACCCTACTCCCTGATTTCACTCTCCCCAGGAGGCCCTAGGGCCGTTTGAGGGTGGTGAGCTCCTTGCTGGCGGCTGGGCTCGGTGGGGAGGCCACCGTGGGTCCCTCCAGCCCAGGTGCCTGATGGCGGTGCCTGTGGATGAAGCCTGTCCCCCCTAAGAGTCATGCTGGCATCCAGTGGAGCCCAGGCCACTGCAGTCCCCTTGCTGTACCCCGTCCCAGGAGGCTGGCACTCCCACAACCCACAGCCCTTGCTTTGCAGGTTCGGGCCTGTGGTGCGGAGGGGAGCGTTGTGTGTGTGTTGGTGGGGAGGGCTCTTCGGGCAGAGGAAGGCAGCTGACGCTCTGAGCGGGGGTCACTGAGACAGCCTGGGGCCTGGCCGGCTTGACCTGAGTGCCACCTTACGCCACGGGACGGAGACCTGTGCGTAACTGTCAAACTCTGGAAACAACCCAGATGGCCTTCAGTGAGTGACGGGGTCAACCAACTGGTGCATCTTCCGCCATGGAATATTACCCGGCCCTAAAGAGGACCAGGCAGGGGAAGCACCCAGCAGCCCGAACGAGTCTCAGAGGCATTTTAGCATTACGCGGAATGGAAGAAGCCGGTCTCAAGTGGTTCTCGGCTATATGAGTCTATTTATCTAATGTGTTTGAAAAAACAAAACCAAGCTAGAGTGACGGCCCGGAGATCAGTGGCTGAGGGGGGCGAGAGGGGAGGGCAGGTGTCCTGATTTGCAGGTGGTCCTTCTCTGCATCTATACATGTGCTAAAAGTCATGTAACTGCAACAACAAAGAATGTCGGTTCTGCAGTATGTAAATTAAAAAATGAAAGGCCAGAGGGGAGGCTGGAAGAGGAAGGAGGGTGAGGGCTGGGCGCCCCGGTGCTTTCTTGGCTGAGGCCCGGCAAGGGAGGCGGGCCCCGGCGGTTCCCAGCTGTGGCTGGCAGCTCTCGTGGAGGGCTCCCGGGCGGTGGGAGGGACACCAGGCTGATTGTTGCCTCGCTCTGGAGTCACGAGAAGTGGTGGCAAGTGCTGAGGTGTGGGGACAGTGCCCGGCCGCCCGGGGGAGCAGTGTGGTTAAACCCTGCCTTCTCCGGTGGGGCTGGCCACCCCCCCATCAAATGGTCTTGGGCATTGGAACTGTCTTCATCGTCAACCCCGGCCACCTCCGTGCCCCCAGGGTTGGGGGGGGAGGGGACCGCATAGTGACCCCCATTTCGTAGATGAGGAACTAAGGCCCGGGGGCTGGACATCACTCACCGGAGACCCCGAGGCCGACCAGCGGGTGTCTGTGGGCCTCTGTAGAATGAGATGCTGGAATACGGCATGTGGTGCTGTCGGGTGGGGGGTCCTGGAGTTACTCAACCCTGTCTCTGTTGAACTTTGTTGACCTTGGTTTCCTCATCTGTAGAATGGGTGTAAATCGTTCCCATCGCGTGCCGGGGATGGGGGGGGGCTGTGACTAGAGGAGCCCAGGGCCACCCCTGGGCCAACTCTTGGAAACCTTTGCCTCACTGGAGTCCACACTTTTGTCTCCTTTGCATAGGTTTTGTGCTGATTGAAGGCGAGACCAGCAGTCACCTCATCTCTGTGTCTCCCAGCCCAGTGCCTGGCACAAAGTAGGTGCCCAAGACTGAGCCCGAGGTGGAGCTGGGGGGTGGCTGGGGAGTGGGGGCTCTGGAGGATCGTGAGCAGACAGGGGTGGGGAAGAGGCCGGTAGTGGGTGTCTCCGGCCAGAAGGCTCTCCTGGCCATCCTTCCTCTGGCTCTCCTGGGTCCTGGGGACACCCCCCTCCCCTTCTTTCAGTCCTGGCAGGTTTGAAGGAGGTTGTCTGCGAGACAGGGAGGGAGGGCTTGCTGGACAGAGAGATTATCTGGGCAAAAGTTCAGTGTGGCACCTGGACCCCAGGACTTGGGCAGATGTTCCCTCTTCTGGCACAACTGGCCCGGACTCCTGTTTGCCCCCACCTCCCAGGAACCTTTGAATGTGGTCTCCACCTGGGTCCGAATGCCTTTCCCGGGCCCACACACTCCCCCAGGGCCATCTGTAAGGCTCCAACCAACCTGATTACCCGGGGTGTGCCATGTCCGTGGAGGCCAGATGGGCTCACACAGCTGGAAGAGCTTTAGGGACATCCTCCCCCTTCCATTTTATAGATGAGGAAGCGGAGGCCAGGAAGAGGAGAGGCCCTTTCATCAAACAGCCAGGTGGTTAAGGAGCCAAGTACTAAGTCTGGGCCCCCCAGATTTCTTGCCGGTATTCCAGATGCTGCCCCAGGCTGCCAGGGAGGTCTCACCAGGCCCCGGGGTCAGGTGTGGCTGTCCCTGAGGTCTGGGAGCTGGGCAGGACCTGTGGCTGAGGCTGGTGTCTCCCCTCCGCCCTTGTGTAGGCACCAGGCTCCAGGACAAGATGGCGGCCAAGCAGCCCCCACCTCTCATGAAGAAGCACAGCCAGACGGACCTCGTGAGCCGCCTGAAGACCCGCAAGATCCTCGGCGTGGGCGGGGAGGACGACGACGGGGAGGTACACCGCTCCAAGGTGGGCCGAGGGGCCTGAAGCTGGTCACACCCAGGGGTCCACCTCTGAACACCCATTTGGGGAGGCAGGTCTGGCCTGCCATTTGGGAGAAGAGTAGCCACGGCCTGAGGAGCTGCGGGAGCCCTGGGACTTAGCGCCTTTTTTTTTTTTCTAGGAACTTAATGGAGATGTCAGGGCAATAATAACAAAAATGAAGACAGATCATTAGAATGAATTTCGTGCTCATTATGTGCCCATTACTGCACCAGTTGCTTTATAAGTATGATTTAATCCTGCTAGTCCTGGGAGATAGTTATGAACCCCTTTTATCGGTAAGGAAACTGAGGCTCAGAGAAGTCAAGGTCAAGCCAGTAAGTGGCACAGCCAGGCTTTAAGCCTGTGTCTAGCAGACCCCTGAGCTTTAATCTTACCCACCATATTTTCAGCTTCCCGTAAGCTCTGGTGTCAAGAAGAGGCAGAGGGGGGTGGCCTCAGTGTGACCTTCCCAGCCTGGGGGACCCTTTGGCTAAGCAGAAGAACCCAGGTGGGTCCCTGGGCATGCCAGGGGCTCAGGGAGGGGAGTGAGTGGGCTGGGCATGCCCCTGACCCCTCTTTGTCCACAGATCAGCCAGGTCTTGGGCAATGAAATCAAGTTTGCTGTTCGGGAGCCTTTGGGGCTGAGGTGAGCGTCGAGCGTGGGTTTTGGTGGGTGCCGGGTTATGGGCAGGTGCTGCGTGAGGCCCCGCCTCGTCAGCTTTGCCCCCGTGTCCCTGTGCCTGTGACTCCATCCCATTGCATTCCCTCCCCCTAAAACCAGCCATCCCTGGACCTCTTGGCTGGAGAGGGGAGGGTCCCCTGGGGCCTGGAGGTGGCAGCGAGGGGGCCTGGCTGTGACTTTTCTCTCCACGCCCCCAGGGTTTGGCAGTTTGCTTCTGCTGTGCTCTTCTCCGGCATTGCCATCATGGTGAGCCCCCCTCCCGCCCCCCAGGACCTGGCCCTGGGTCTGGCTCCCTATGTCCTGCCTCCGGGCCTCTCCTGGGGGCTCCCCTCCTGCCTTGGGGCTGCCTCTCCCCGCATGGCCCCCGTGCTGAGGCCCTGCCTGTCAGGGCTTTCTAGCTCCCTCCACAGTCCCAGCCTGAACCCTGCCTGCTCTGGAGCATCCTGGATCGCATGGTCCATGTTCCTGACTCCTTGCCCCTGGGAATCTAGAGCCTTCTGTCCTGACACAGGGGAGTGGGGGACAGCCACGGCTCTGACACTGGACTACCCCAGACACCTCAGCCTGGCTTCGGGGCGGGGGGGAAGAAGGAAGATGTCCAGGGGGTGTTTCAGCAGCAACCCCCTCCCACTTTACTCTGAACTGCCCACCCATGCCCGCAGGCCCTCGCCTTCCCTGACCAGCTCTATGATGCCGTCTTTGATGGAGCCCAGGTGACCAGCAAGACCCCCATCCGCCTCTACGGTGGTGCGCTCCTCAGTGAGTATTGCTAGGACAGACGTGATGGGCAGCTGCGGCCCAACAGAGACGGAGAGGAGCTTGGCGAAGCCTTTCTTTGTGCAGGGGCTCCCCTTCCCAGCACCCAGCACCCCGCCTACCCCCTTCAGTCTCTGCTGGGTGTGTGCTGCCATCTTGTGGCCACTGCTGGAATACACCCAGGGGACGGGGCTGCGTCTTTGCCATGGTCTGGGGCAAAGGCTTACCGAGTGCTTACTGTGTAGTGCACCCCCTGGTCATTGGGGTGCAGAGATGAATGAGGCTCAGGCCCTGCCCTCCAGGACCTCACCACCTAGAGGAGGAGGCAAAATCAACACAGTGTCTGGAAAATCCCTCCCACCCTTGGGCCTCTCGTTTGAACCGTCCTGTTTCCTCTCCGATTTGAGTCACACACAGTGCCTGGTAGGAAGCTGAAGTACAGCTTTTAAAGCTTAGCACAGGTAGCGTCCGTCCTCTTCACCCGAACATTCTATGGCTCCCTTTTGCCTGCAGAATAAAGGCCCAGCCCCTCCACCTGGCTTTCGGGGTGGTCTGTGGGGTGGATCCAGCCGACCTTCCCAGACCTGCCTCCCCCAGATCCCACAGTGGGCCCCGGACCCCAGCCACATGTCATGATGCCCAGCCTTGCTGTTTCAGCAGGCCTCCCTGCCTCTGTACACGCAGTCTCCCCAACCTCGTGCCCATGGCGCCAACACCCATCCCTCAAGGGTCTGCATCGGTACCGGGGGAGGGGGCAGGGGCTGGTGGTCACTGGGGCGCCTTCAAGCCCTTCACCCAGGCAGTGGGAGACCTAGGGTTATGCGGTTAGGTCGGATGACGGATGAGTTTTAATTTGGGGAGTGTGCGTGGGGGTGGGGGATGTAGAAATCTGGGATCCCGCCCCGCCCCCAAGGGGGTGGGTGGATCAAGCTGCCGGCTCCCAGTCTAGCCTTCTTCCCCCGCCCCAGGCATCTCCCTGATCATGTGGAACGCTCTCTACACGGCCGAGAAGGTTATCATCCGATGGACTCTGCTCACCGAAGCCTGTTACTTTGGGGTCCAGTTCTTGGGTGAGTCCTGCGGTGGTCAGCGAGACAGGGAGGCTGATGGGGTGGGGGGTGCGGGCAGGGCAGCTTGGCCCCTGGCTCTCCAGCTCCTGCCACTTGGCTTCCAGGAAGGGATGGAAATCTGTCTGGGGGGAGGGGCTCACGCGGCCGTGTTTACCTGTATGTCTGCACACTAGTGCTCACACTCTGGACACATACGTGTACCTTCTTGAATATACGTCATGCGCGTCCAGGGCCTCCCACACGCACGTGCACCCGCAGCCTCCCCTAACCCATCACTCGCAGGTCGACAGCGCATACCCAGTGTGGCCCCCACACTCGCCCTCACCCCCGTACCTGCCCCGTGGGGGACATCAGACCAGACATGTCCGTGAGGTCCGGCGGCCGGCAGGAGCCCCCGGCGCAGCAGGTCAGCCTGTGTTGGGGGCTGAGGCACACCCCTCCTCTGACCTCTGTCCCCTCCCGGTCTTTCTCCCGCAGTGGTCACTGCCACGCTAGCTGAGACGGGCCTCGTGTCCCTGGGGATCCTGTTGCTTCTGGCCAGCCGCCTCCTTTTTGTCGCCATCAGCGTTTACTACTATTACCAAGTCGGCCGAAAACCCAAGAAGGTCTAGCCACTCGCTGGGCCAGGGGCCCCTGTGGAGCAGGGAGGCCCCGGGACCTCCGTTTCCCTCTGGCTCCTGGAAGGCAGGAAGGACCCCACTCGCCTTCCTTTCCTCCTGGGCACCCCCAAATGCTGTGATCTCCTGGACTTTCAGGTTTGGGGAGAGACAGAGCCTCGGCACCTCTGCCCTTCGCCCCACACAGCACCGCCTCCTTTTCTTGGCTCTCTTGGCCTCCGGATCCCCTGGATAGACACTGACTGAAGAGCTTGAGTCATGGGGTATTGGGCTAAGGCGAGGCTCCTGCCCCTTCTGCCAGGAGGCCCTTCTTTGGTTTGAGAGAGGTGTGCCCTGCTCCCCCGTCCTCCCCGCACCCCCACCCAATCTAGTGCCCACACAGCTGAACGTGGCCTCTGTGTATGCCTGGGGAATCTGACCGCTTGACCCTGTGCTCGTACTCGGCGTGGGCCCTCGCCACCTGTGGGAGCTGCCGTCGGCCCCGTCGGCGCACGTCCCGGCCCTTCGCACAGCCCAGCTGTGGGGCTGACAAGCCGGGATGGCTGTCTTTGAACTGGTACCTCCCTCTTCAGCCTCTCTGTGAGGCGGGCCACCTGTAGCCAGAGCCTGTCCCCAGCCCAAGCCCGGCCACCACAGGCTCTGTCCTAGGACCTTGCTCTAGGCTGTTCTGCCTCCAGCCCAGCCCCTGGAGGCTCCCAGGAGCCGCCTCCCCGCAGCTGGCCTGGGTCCAGAGGCCACCAGCAGCCTCCCTCCCCCCCAGGCCGGCCCTGGCAGTGGGCACAGAGCGAACCCTGTGGAGGCTCCTGTGAGTGATGGGGTTTGGAGATGAGGAAGAAAGAGAAGCAGCGGCATTTCCTGGCCCCTTGGTATGTCCTTCAGGGTCTGCTGTCCGCTTGGCTCAGCCCCCTCACCTACCCTCACCCTCTCCCCAGGGTGCTGCCCTGAGACCCGGCGGGCTAGGACTGGGTGCCCTTCCAACTCAGCACAGGAAATAAATAGAAATATCTCAGCAGGCCTCGCTCACGTCCCCCACCCCAAGTGCCCTGGAGGAGGCGACGAGCGGCTCCCTCGGAGCTGAAGCACCCCCTGCCGTCCCGCCGCGCCCTCCCCGGCCCGTGGGCCCCCGTTGTCTGTCACTCCCCATGCTCCCCTTCCCTCTGGGACACAAGCATGTGCCCCAGGCGTGGTGGCCCTCATGTTCTGGGGACAGGTGTGGAGAAAGGCAGCCCGGGCCCCGCACTTGCTTCTCGTCTTGGAATCGAGTGTGTTCGGTGGGGCGAGGTGGGTGGTCGGCAGGGGCGGCCCGGCTCTGGCTGCTGCTGGCTACACCCCTGCCCGGGAACCTTGCCCTGTCGGCGCCGGGCCCACTGTCCCTGCAACCACGCAGCTGGTCCCCAGCAGAGCAGTGCGACTGCTTCTGTCCCACAGCTGAGGGGAGAGGCCTCGTGAGTCGGGGAGCAGACAGGGACCTGGTGGCTAAGGAGAGGCTGGGCTCTTTCCTCACCTCCGTCTCCTGCAGTGTGGGTCCCTGCCCAGAATCCGGCTGCTTGCTCGCCTACCTGTCCTCCAGGGCCACAGTCCTGTCCTCCTGACGCAGGCCTTTTAAGGCCTCCTGACGTCGGCTCCTCCTCCGACGGGTGATGGGTGGTTTGTCCTTGTGCCCAGTGGGCATGGTGGCCGGCCGGGAAGTCGAAAGCTCGGGCTGGCCAAGCGGCCTCACCGCCCGCGCGGCCTTGCCCCTTGGGTGGTCAGGAGGGCCTGCCGGGATGACGCTAGCTTGACATTCCATGCTGCTGGCTTGGACATCGGCGCTAGGCCCAGGGGGAGGGAGCCTGGCAAACAGCCATGTGGTCTGGGGACATGGGGCGGGGGCACATTAAGGCAAGGAGCCATTGCTGGGATGGAGGCAGGGACGATGGAGAGGGGGACCCACACATCTGAAGAAGACCCAGGGTGGGCCCAGCTCTCCATCCTGAAGGCTTGGGACGACTCCCCCCGACCACCACCACCCTCTACCCTTGTCCCTGGAGCCCAGCACCCTCCGGCCAAGCTCCCGCCTCAGCCCCCATCTCCCCCCACCCCAAGCAAGACCACCTTTCTTCACAGTCACTATTTATTCTTCGTTCCTTCTTCTTTTTGTAAGAAACAGTCACAAAAACCAGTGCAAAACCATCAGTGTGGGTGTCCTGTTTTATATTACAAAAACTCCTCTTGATATAGAATATAAAAAGGGGGGGCTCCCAGGAAATAAACATGATAAATTAGCTCTGCTATCTACCGCAAGGAACATTTACAGTTTTCAAAATAGACTTTTGACCTAGGACCCACGGGGGGAAGGGAAGAGGGGGCTTCTGGGAGACGGGGATGCTGGGGCCTTGGCTGGTTTGGGGTGTCCGGTCTGGGCCCCTTAGGCATGGAAGGACGAGAGGGACAAGAGAGCCTCCAAACCCTTTGGATGGCTTCCCTCTTCCAAGAGGCAGGGGCTCTTCCCTGAGGGCAAGCACCTTTTGCCTGTCCTGGGCTGTATGTGGACCGGCCCAGTTAGATCTCAGTGCCTGGGAGGGGGGCAAGCCTGACTGGGGCTGGGCTCTAGTCTTCACGCCTCGGAATGGCTGCAGACAACCTTGCAGACCCCTACCAGCCTGGTCAGTGCTAGAGACTGCCCGCTCTCCCTTTCCAGCCCCGGTGTGGGCAGCGGCAGATTCGGGGCTCCTTGGTACCTTTCGGGAAAGCCCTTGGGGATGAGGCTCACCACCCGCCCTTGAACCTGCCTCAGCCAGATGTTCCTCTGGGACCTGCCCTGCCTCCCACTGATTCTCACGGGGGTGGGGGGTGGCAAGGGGTGGGAATGGACAAGACTGGGGGAGGGAGGGGGGCGGGTGCCAGAGGCCAGGCCCTTCTTACCTTGAAGGCCCCAGATTCTCCTGGCTGCTAGGGGACCAGATGGGACCCGGAGGCCTGGGATGCCCCTGGACTGGAGCCACACGGCTGCCCCGTGAGATCAAGTCCCGCTGTTTTTATTTTTGTTGACCTCAGACCAGCCATTTGCCTCTGCCAGGAAGCTGGAGCCAAGCATGTGGGTGGATGGGTCTAGAGAGGAGCAAGCCCAAGGCCTTGCTCAGGCTGGGCTGGGCTACCAGCTGCAGGGCGCTCTGGGTCCTGGGGATGCCCAGTCGCTGGGGAGTTCGTGGCATCATGTCCGGAGCTGCCAGGGCGGGCTGTTACAGGGACAATATGGAAAGCCCCAGCTTGGAGACCAGGAGGGGGGCCTGGGACTGGGGGGGGAAGGGGGGCCAGCAGAAGGATGGGATGGGGAAGGGGAGAGTGGGGAGGAGGGTCAAACCCAACTTTTACAGCAGGCACAGAGCTCAGGGCTGCATCTCTAAAGGGGGTCGGTGGCAGAGCAGGGAGGCACAGGGCTCCAGCCATAGCTCCGTCTCTCCCAGTGGCTGGCAAGCTGGGAGGCTGGAAGCTGACCCAGGGCCTGGGATTCAGAATGGGCTCCCCCTAGACCCTGAAGGGGGGCTGTGGGGAGGAGAGAGGGCACCATGCTTACCCTCCCAACGCCATGCCTGTGGCAGACATCACTAATCAAGCCTTAATTGTCTGGCTGACATCACCAATCAAGATTATGCTGTCCTCCCCACCCCCTGACCCCAGGCCAAAGCTCAGATCCTCTGAACAGCCCCCGGCAGTCACTCCTGATTCACTGGGGTGGAGGCATCTTGCAATACAGTTGCCAACACTGGTCTAGAATGTGAGGCCTGTGTATGAGGGACTGGTTTGTGGGTGCTGTGTGGGTGTGAGTCTAGGGGAAAACCTCTCCCTGCCCGAGCTGGAAGAAACACTCAGAAGTGTGCTATGGACCATGAAGGGACAGGAAGCCATGTGGCAGCAGAAATGAGATGTCTTGGAGCTCTTTAGCCTGCAGAAAATGGGGCTTGGGGGAGGCAATGTGTGGCCTTAATACTTTGGGAAGGAGAGAGAGTGAGTGGGATGCCATGGATGGAACCAGAGAAAAACAGAGAACTCTAATGTGCACTGAGCTGATGCTAAAAAATCAAAGCAGTCCGAAGACAGAAGTCTGTCTTGGGAGGTAGTAAGCTCCCCATCATTGGAGGTATGCAAGAAGAGGGTGGCGAAGTCTTGGCAGAGATCTTGCAGAAGACATCCAAGCCTCAGTTCTGGGTGGGGAGAGGAGAACCAGATGATCTTGGGGGTTCCTTCCAGCCCTGGGAGCCACAGAGTTGATGGAGAATAGGGAAGGGGTTGGGCTTATAGGAAGAAGTGGGCAGTGTGGAAAAGAGATTGTCGTGTGTGTGTGTGTGTGTGTGTGTGTCCCTAGGGGCTTAGAAAGAAGTATGGGGAGGTGGGAGGGGAGCAGGGAGGACAGTCCAGAATTTTCTTAGCTGTGGAGCTGGGAAGTTCTTGACCAGCTGGCTTTCTCTCTCCTGGGGAAGGCAGGATGCTGAGGCCAGGGAGGGGTGTGAGCAGCAGATCTGCTGGGACCTACAGAGGCCTGGAAGGAGCAACAGGCAGCCGAGGGACGACTGGGTTCTTGTTCAGAATTGTCATGCATATGCTGTGTGACTGTGAATGAAAAAGTACCCCTCTCTGGGCTTTCCAGATTATTTGATCCAACAGATGAGGGAAGCAAGGACCCCGCCAGCTAGGCCATTCTTGGATCCAGTATCTGCAGCCCACTCTTGGCCCCAGCCTGAGGCAGGGATAATTCCATCCTCAGAGGACCAGGGGTTGAACGTAGGTTCCAAGTTCTTAAGGACATGGTGACTGAGTCTCCTTGGGGCCCCCCGGGGCTTTGTCGACCTCTGAGAGTTGCTTTTGCTTCCTTGTTGGCTAAATCCACACTTTCTTGGCATCTGGAGCTGAGGAGAAGGCCCAGGCCCGGGGCTGCCAGAGGCTGGTGGGACCGAGGAGGGAACCTGGTCCTGGGGTTCCTTTGGTCTCTAGTGCAGACTCCTCCCTGGGGTTCAGGTGCCAGGGCCCCTGCAGAGAGCCCATGGCACCCACCCGGAGACCAGGCGGGGTCCATCAATCCGTAGTCTTGTCTTCATTTTGTTGTGTTAAAAAAATAGCTATTTTCCTCTGCCCCTTCTCCTGGCCACTCATCATGACCTCACCTCCTCCCCTGGGGCCAAGAGGGCAGGGGCACCGGGGAGGGGAGGGCTTTGGGTGCTGGGCAGTGATGGTGGGTGAGGCTTCAGGCTCCAGGCCATGCCCTCTACTGGATGCCCCGGAAGAGACACATGGCAAAGATCATGGCGAAAAGCTGCAGAGAAAGTAGAAGTTGGCTTGTCAGCCTGGGCTCCCAGCCAGGCACGGGGCTGTCCCACCCCAAGGGGAAGTAATCATCGGCCCAGAAAGGGGGCTTACCCATCGCTGGGCACACTCCTGCAGGAGGGATCCCTGACGTTCCCTGAGGGCAAGCACCTTTTGCCAGCCACTGGTCCCCTTCGTGCAGCATAGGCATGGAAAGAAGGGGGCTTTGGACATGGGTTCATATCTAGCTCCCCTATTTGCCAGCAGCAACCTTGAGCCAAACGTGTCCCTTCTCTGGGCCTGAGCCTGTCCTGAGGGCTTCCTGAGCGACAGGCCCAGTTCTAAGTGTTTTCTCAGAAACCTTTGACAGAGCAGGAGGCAAGGCACAGAGAGGTCATGCAACCCGCCTAAGGTCACACAGCTGCAAGGGAGCTGGGGTTTGAGCCTAGGCACTCTGACCCCACAGCCCATGCTGAGAAGTGCTGCGCACCCCGCTTTCTAGCTCACAGGAGGGGAGTAAGACTGAAGTATAAGGTGATTAATGAGGCAGTGATGCCCGTTAGATAGTGGATGTGGGAGAAAGTGCCCAGCATCATTAACAGGCCGGGAAGATGTAGCCCTTGCTAGAGTTGAGAGCACAATCGAACACCTCCCTAGGGCCCTGGGGGAGGCGGCGGTGGGCAGGCAGAGACCCAGATTCAGGGATGCCCCTCTGACCAGAATGGCTGAGGCCCCCACAGACAGGGGTCTTCTTGCAAGTAGCACAAGGGATAGTCCCCAGACCACAGGCTCAGGGCCAGATCTCTGGTCGGGGAATTGGGGTGGGGGAGGCGAGGCCGGGACAGGGATACAGCAAAAATCCCTTTTTGGGAACACAGCTCTGCCTCCCATCGGGGTGCAGCTGGGCTTGTGGGTGGGGGGGCGGTGAGGACAGCAGGTCAAGAATACAGACATTGTCTAATAAGCCCCTAGTACAACCCGCCAGGCATGGAGTCCCCATCCTCTGCCATCCTCACAACGCCCCGCAGCAACCCCGGCCTGGGAGCAGGGTAGTAGCTCCATTTTGCAGAGAAGTCCTTTATGGCCCAGAGGCCCCATCTGGGGAGACGCAGAGCTGGAGTTAACCCCGAAAAGCCCGTGTTCTTCTTGCACGGGACACGCGCCTGTGGATCCCACAGTCCCAGCAGATTTATCTGTCTCTCGTTCATTCCCCCCGCCCCGTCAGAGACTTTGTTCGCCTGGAACCGTGCTGGCATACAGTAGGGGCTCAATCTGTGCTTGCTGAATGAACGAATAAATGACCCCTCCCTCTGCCCCATCTCCAGTAGTCTCCACAAAACTGCTCCACGTGGGGCTAGAGGACACCCTGAGAAGGAGGGGCAGGGAGGCTGCCTGACTTCGTCTCCCCGCCCGCCCACGACTGGCTGAGGCCCGGGAGTGGTCTTTCCTGGAGATGGTCAGGCACGGGCTACGCGGTCAGTCCAAACTCCGGGAGGAGAGGTTTGAGATCCAGGAGCGGGGGAGGTGGGGAGAAAGGAGGGGCAGCTCCGCCCCTCGGCTGAAGCGCCACCTGGTGGCGGCGGCCGGAGTCTGCAGCTGCCTTCCTTTCGAGGGGGCTCCGGGACTGGGGCTGAAGGGGGTTTAATTAAGACCGTCCTTGTGAGGTCGACAGGGCCCCACAGGCCCTGAACCCCCCCGCAAAGAAAGGGCCTGATCTAGAAGCACAAGCCGCAGCCCCTCCCTCCAGGCAGCGGTGTTGAAAGTCTGTGGAGTTCTCTCTGGATCTCTGGGGAGGATTAGCCAGAGAGGAACAGGGATGGGGAGGCAGTGGGAGGAAGATTAGGGGGTGACTCTCAGAGCCTGCCCACTCACTGCCGGAGACTTGCTCAGATGAGCCCAGAGTCCAACAGTGACTCAGGCAACAGAGAGACCCAGCTGGGCTTACCGCCCCACAGTTCCTGCAGTGGGGGACCCATTTGGTCCTGGATTTAGGATGTGGAGACAGAAGTAGGCTGGGCGGTGCAGGCCATGGGGGATCTCTCCGGGACCCCATCTGTGCCTTGCTTCTGGGGAGCCGCAGAAGTGGGGGCTTTTACTTACCTCGATGGCCAGCACCCCTATGGCGAGGGCTCCAGCCAGGTAGACGTAGGTTTCAAAAGTGTTGAGGATCACTGTGTAACAGCCCTGGGAGGGAAGGACCAGAGGTGAGGCCATAGCTGGAGACAGTCTGGGGCCAGGGGCCAGCATCAGGACCGAAGCATGAAGCCTGGGAACTGGCCTGTGGCCCCAAGCTCGGGCAGCAGCAGGCTTACCCTGTCAAACCCCTGTTGGCACCGCTTGGTGGGGAGGGGGTGGGGGGCAGGAGGCTCATGAGCAGCAATTTGGCAGCATGACGCCAAAGCCCCTCCTGGCCCTCCAGCTCCTCAGGTGGGGCTGGGAACGGCCAGCCTGAGCACCGCATCCACCATAAACGCTTTGGGTAGCAGCCACAGCGATTGGAATAATGAAAAACTTCCCCCAAATATCTGGCCTCCCTGCTGCTCTCGAAAACCCAGGAGATCCAGGGGCGCCTGGTGGCTCAGTCATTAAGCGTCTGCCTTCGGCTCAGGTCATGGTCCCAGGGTCATGGGATCGAGCCCCGCACTGGGCTCCCAGCTCCGCGGGAAGCCTGCTTCTCCCTCTCCCACTCCCCCTGTTTGTGTTCCCTCTCTCGCTATGTCTCTCTCTGTCAAATAAATAAAATCTTAAAAAAAAAAAAGAAGAGAAAAACCAGGAGATCCAGCAAGTGGAGTCATCATCTCTATATAGCGGTCCCTGTCAGATGGGACAAGGGTTCCCTGGGGGTCCACAGCCCCCGTCATTCCCTGTTGAGCTACACCCACCCTCTCCACTCCTTCTTATTACCTGCCTGCTGGCTGAAGGATGTTGGTGTTCAGCCTCTGCCCTAAGGAAATAGCCCATTCCTCAAAGCCCAGCGCACCCTTTACCTCCTCCGGGCAGCCTTCCAAGACGAGCCCAGCCCTCCAGGCCCCTCTAAATGGATGAATTCCTGTGTTATTACTGCTCTCTCAAGCAGCACTGGGGATATACACACTGAGATAAAGATGGATATAGACACACAGAGAGAGCATGAGCGATGCCCTCCACTGTTTACCATTGAACTCCAATGAGCAGAAATGAGGAAATCCCGAAAGAAGGTGATCCATGATGAATATTCAGACTCCCCCACTGGTATGAGTCAAACCCACCAATGCAGTTTTTCCAGCTCTTCTTCAGCCTTCCCTGGGTCAAGACAGTCACCCAGGCAAGTCAGGAATGTGTTCTCCTGCTGGAAACGAATCCAGGGCTCTCCCAATAGATGATGACCTTGCTAG
This sequence comes from Mirounga leonina, assembly GCF_011800145.1. Taxonomy (NCBI): domain Eukaryota; kingdom Metazoa; phylum Chordata; class Mammalia; order Carnivora; family Phocidae; genus Mirounga; species Mirounga leonina. The sequence continues at coordinate 22,209,817 of NW_023270418.1, read as the reverse complement.
AGAGGCCACGAAGATCACAGAGACCAGGCTTTGACTGACCGATGCCCTCACCTTGAGCCAGTCTTGCCCTACTCACTCTGCTCCAGCCCTACTGGCCTCCCTCTCTTGGTTCCTGGAGCACACCATGCTCCTTCCCACCCCAGGGCCTTTGCACATGCTGCTCTCACTCTCTGGCTGGAATACTCTTCCCATGCCAGGAGGATGAGAGTGTAGCTCTTTATGTCGACCATCACAGCAGCACCCAGACTCACAACCTGCCAGGGAGTGGGTGGGGAGCACTGGGGATAAAGCAGAGGAATGTGATGCTGTGAGGAGAGAGGGCTTAAGATCACCCAGACAGATGGGGAATATGGATGGTTTCCTACTGGTGGTCACCACTCTGGCCTGGAGTCAAGCTCTAGCAAGGTCATTATCTATTGGGAGAGCCCCGGATTCGTTTCCAGCAGGAGAACACATTCCTGACTTGCCTGGGTGACTGTCTTGACCCAGGGAAGGCTGAAGAAGAGCTGGAAAAACTGCATTGGTGGGTTTGACTCATACCAGTGGGGGAGTCTGAATATTCATCATGGATCACCTTCTTTCGGGATTTCCTCATTTCTGCTCATTGGAGTTCAATGGTAAACAGTGGAGGGCTAACTGAACATCCACAGATGAGTGCCCTCTGCCTTGGCCCTTGATGGCCACATAACCGAGTCCTGGCCATCAAGACCTATACAGATGTCTACTGGGGCTTTCTGGGAAAGACGGTGGTGCCATGCTTTCCCTTCTGTCTTAAACATGGGTGGGATGTCTGGAGCCATGGCAGCCATTTTGCCATCAAGGAAAGGCCACGAAGATCACAGAGACCAGGCTTTGACTGACAGGACAAAGCTACTGATGTAATGGGAGAAGCCACCACCTTCCAGAATTCTTGCTGTGTGTGAAACACAGAGGGCATTTGCATAAGCCCCTTTAGTTGGGATTTCGGGTCCTTGCATTCAGACGTTTTGCTCACTGATTCAAGACTGTGACGGGGATGCAAGGCACAGTCAGAAATGCACCCTGGGCTTTAGGGAAATGGGCTTTGGAGAAAAACCAAATAGTGATAGTCCCTCCACAGAGGCTTTGAAAAGGAAGGATGCTCAGGGGGGATGTGAGGGTCTCTGAAAAGGATCCCAGAAAAGGATCTCAGGAGGAACAGAGGAAGAGGCACCATAAAGAACTCAGGCAGCTGCAGGGACCCTCCCAAGGAGCTCTGATCCCAAAGTCATGCGCAGGAGATGGAAGGAGGTGTCATCACCAAGGATGAGTCCCAAAATGGGAAGTTTATGAGGATGAAGCCCTACAGGAACAATGAAGCCTCCCTGAACAATCCACAGGTGGCCTCAGGACATAGGCTTGGCTCTGGGCACCAGGCATCCCAAACAGCAGGGCCTTGGACAAGGCTGGACAAGCTAGAAGTTTGTTTGCCTTTCGTATGAAATCCTCAGCTGAGGTGGCCCGCCTGTTTCATGCAGCCTTCAGCGGCCCAGGCCCCTCTCATAATGCCCTGACATCCTAGGGCACCACCTTCCGCGGCCACGTCCCTGATGGCGATCACCACAGCTTCATGCCTGCCAGGGGGGAACGGAGGAGGGGCCGGCCCTGTGGTTTCTCTTAAAGACCAGATGCAAGTTGTATAAATGGCTTGGCTGCTGCGGGGTCACCTGGCCTCCCTGCCAGGGAAGCAGGAAGTGAAGTTTTTCCCTGGTGGCGATGGCATCTTCTAAACGCCATCTTTCCAAGGAGGACTGCTGGCTCTGCGACGGTATGAGGAATCTGAGGTCCAGAAAGGGTGTCACAGCAGGTAACAGTCCGGGCCTGCCTGACATCGAAGCCTGAGACCTCCCCCGCCTCCCCTCCATGTCCTGCAGCTTCTCCTGGAGGCTGAGACCCAAGCCCTTGGTGGCCCTCCCTGCCCCAAGCTCACAGTGGCCTGAACCCAGGGCCCCTGTGAAGTCCTCTGACACCACGTGTGTGGGGGGGGGGGTGCTGAGTTCCAAGCTGAGGCTGAGAAGACCTCAGCGGAGGGCCAGGGGCAGGCCTCAGCACGCGGCCCCCATCCCAGACTTGTCCAGCTTGGCATCTGGTTTTATTTTCTTTATAGTAATCATGACCTCAGCCCTATGGCCCCCATCCCAGACTTGTCCAGCTTGGCATCTGGTTTTATTTTCTTTATAGTAATCATGACCATGTGAAATTATTACTTATAGTTTGCTCCTTGGTTATCATGTGCTTTCTTTAAGTAGATCATGAGTGCCTTGTCTCCCATCTCTTGCTGTGTCCCTTGCATCTGGAACTCTCCCAGGAGCTCCTCGTGAGAAGCCTAATCAAGCGAGGGGCATGGGGCATGCCCTGGGTTCATCCTTGTTTTCGCCCTCCCACCCCCAGCCTGGTCTCACACACACACACCGGAGGGGCCAGGGGCCCAGGGAGGGTTGCTGCTCAGTGGGAAGGAGGAATCAAGTACAAGGGCACTATCTGTCTCACAGCGGGTGTGTGTGTGTGTGTGCGCACAAAGCAGGGGCCCTGTGTCCCCCCGAGACGGCATGTGCAAGAAAGGGAAAGGGCTTCTTCCTGGGACTGAGATAAAGTCCTTGGGTGGCAAGAGAAACAAAGAGTCTGGTAGTTTCCCTGACCTTGGAGGAGAACCTTGCTCCCTGGGGGTCAGAGGGGGCTTCTATATGGCACAGGTGAGCTTCCCCCACAATAAGAGCTAAGGAGGGGCCCCCTCTATGTAATTCAGGTTTGAGCTCCTGACCTGCATTGTCAGAAGCTCAGGGAGTGCTCTCCCTGGACCACCGCACAGCTCCTACTCACCCTTTAACCTTTAACCCCTGACAAAGGCCCACTCCTCTGGCTGGGCCATCGCCGGCCCATCTGCCACCCTCATCCTTCCTCTACTGTGGCTGGATCTCAGGGACTTCACAGCCCCCACCCCCCCGCCCAGCTCTGGCCATCCAAGTCCCCCCGCCTGGGGCGGGGAGCGGGGCCTGCTACCTGCTTGTTCAGGAACAGGTCCCTTCCCAGCAGGCACTCGTCCCTGCTCAGCAGGACCCCGTCCCGAGTCTGCGGTTCTCTTCGGCAGCAGGCCTCGGGCACCTCGTCGCTGTCCAGAGTCAGCAGTCGGAAAACTGACGCAAACCGGAAGTCTTCAGGCCCATTGACGCCACAACAGCCGAACTAGGAGGAGAGCGAAGGGAAGAGTCTGGGGGGTAGGAGCTGGGCCCCGGGGGCAGAGGTGGACAGATGGCCTCCCCCGAGGCCACCATAAGGCAAGGTGGTGGAGCGGAGTCAAGATTCAGCTAGGGGTTGGCTCCCTCTTCTCCTCCTGTGTGACCCCGGGAAAGTCGCTCAACCTCTCTGAGCCTCCGGTGTCCTCCTGTGTAAAACGGGGATGGTGGTGACAATTCCTGCCTCCCCGGGCCTTAGCGCCCACTAAACAGTGGCTGTGATTACCCTCACTGACAATGACAGAGGACTAGGGTCAGGGATAGCAAACAGGTTTCAGCCGGAGTTTGGACTGTGTTCGATGGGCCTTTAATGACGGCCCAGAATGCTGGGTGGATGGCGATTCCCAGGCCCAGGCTGGGCTCAGCGGGCCAGCCCTGACTGGTTAGTGATGTCTGGCGCAGGCACGCGAGCCAAGCGGGCTCCGGAGGCCAGACGTTTGCTGCACCTGGCCTGGGGGCTTGGAGGGCCCACGGCACCCGGGGGGGGGGGGGGGGGGGGGGGGGGGGGGCGGTCACTCACTGTGATCATGACCGAGTTCCAGGTAGCAGAGAAGACATCGGTGTCGTTGTTGCCCTGATAGTGCTTGGTGAGCTCCTTGGTGAAGAACTCACGGGTGAGCTGCAGGAAGAGGCAGAGGGCGGTGTGAGACCCCCACGCCCCCCAGCAGCGTGGGGCAGCCCCCACCCTGGCCTGGTCTCTTCAGCTAGCTGCTTCTGGAGGGAGGCAAGGCCCCAGGGCCCCAGGGCTGGGCATTCTCCTAAACCACTCACTTGGGGTGGCCCCTGAGTCCCCACTCCAGGGCCTGTGGCCTCCCCTTACCGGATCACCGGCAGGAAGAGGAAGTCTACCCACACACCCCTCGGTGAGCCTGAGGCCGGGGCACGCACGGAAGCTCTCTCAGCCCTGCAGCTCTTCTCAGAAGCAGGGTTTATCCAGGTGGGGGGCTTGCTCCTAGCCCCACTCCCTCTCCCCGGAGCTGCTCATCAGAGCCAGGGGGTACCCCGGGTCCCCGGCCCTGAAGAAGTCACGGTGTGGAGCGGGGAGTCTGCAGATCCAGTTTGTAGACGTGTCCTTGGAAGGTGCTCCTGCCCTCACAATATTCTCCCCAGGCCTCACCACCGTTCTCCCCGCTGTAGTGAAAGGACAGGGCCCTGCATAGTGCCCAGCTGCAGACTCCATTCTCTGCCCACAGAGCGGCTGCCTCTTCCCCTCTGTCCACGGCTTGCCTTCCTGCTCCCCCAGACCAGCTTGTGTCTCCGGACCCCTCACGCCTCTCTTTCCCTCCCCCTCCTGCTTCCAGGCCCCCTGTGGCTGCCGTGCCTAGCTCCTACAGACTCAGGGGAGGGGGCTGGTGCCCTGGGTGGTTGGAGCTCCTGGAAAAAGTGGCTGGTGAGGGCAAGTTGCCCAAATTGGATAATGGCCAGGGCCTCCACCGAAAGGGCTCTGCTCTGTCCTCCTGCACGTCACACATCCCAGGGCTTGGGGGATAGCCTCGCTGACTATCCCCTGCCCGTCAAACGATTATGGCTGGGCACGGGGTGGAATGGAAGATTCCAGAATCAGGTGTGGGTTGTATCAGCTGCTTTGGAAGAGCAGAGACCCTAAAGGGCCCTCCGATTCTGCCCTCTGGAAAAACCCTTGCAGGAAGAGGGTCACTGGGGTGGGGGGACCATGATTTGGGCTGGAATTGCTCGCTGAGAGGCTGCCGACTCTGCGGGACCCTCTCTGAGGAGGGGAGGGGCTGGCCACGAAGGGGGGCCGGGGCACGGGGGGGCCCCCCCGCACGTACGTTCTCCCTGAAGATGAAGGCCAGGATGGCTGCCGAGAGCTCCGCCAAGAAGATGATGAGGATGAACAGGAAGAACTGCAAAGAGAAGAGGCAGGCTCATGAGCCCCAAGGGTGGCGGGAAGGGGACAGGTGACCGCTCGCTGATGCACCCGTCCATCTGTCACGCAATTGACCCAATGTACCAATTTTATGAGACAAAGGAACCTCACTGCCATACCCCAGACATTTTTTCATAATAGGCATACCAACAATTCATCTTTGGGGGCCAGCAAGGTAAACAAACAAATATGCCTTCCGGGCAAATGGCACCCCTTCCACGATGCCCCTTGTGCAGTGTTCAGCCTGAACAACGCCACCCGGTAGCCCTGGAGGGTGATCAGTGTTGACCTGTTTGGGCCCTTTCCACGTGGAAATCCGGAGTTCCCTAGGGACCCCTGATTGGCTTTCCCCACCCTGCCCGCCCCAGCACCACCTCTCCCTGCCTGGCCCTCTCTCCTTCCCATGAGCAGTGGGGAGACGATGTTTATCTTCAGCCACAATAAAGGAGCAAGATGGGAGGGAAGGTGATGGGTCCAACAACATCTGGAAACCCAGGCGCCGGAGTTTGAAATCTAACAAGACCCTTCTCTGCTCTACTCACTGCATTTCTTGATGTTCCCCAAATTTTCCACGATGCCTCCTGTCTTGGGGCCCTTGCAGGCTACCCTCCCTCTGCCAGGAAAGCTCTTCCCTTTATGAAAGCTCCTCATTTTCCAGACCAGGCTCAGCCCAGCCCCTCGCCTGGTGGTGAGAAGCCTTTCCTGGCTCCCCCTCATCACAGTGCCCCACAGAGGTGCCCGCCCCGCAGCTGCTGCCCGAGCCCCCCCCCCCCCGCCGGCCCCCAGATCACGAACAGAAGCACAGAGGCTGTAAGAGCACGCGTGCTGCATTCCCAGTGTCCGCCAGCAAAGACGTCGGAACAGGGCTGTCAGACGAACCAGTGAATCCAGGACTGACCCGCTCACCACAGGACCTTGTTCCCTGCCACATCTCAGACCCTGGTCAGTGTGGGCACTGCTTTGGCTGAGGGCTGTTGGCAGAAGAAACAGGAAATGACTTTGCCTTTATTATTCAGTGTTGTAGGTGCCGTTGGCATTTCCAGTCTGTGACAATCCCGGAGTCGTCAGCCCAACTGGAGACCACCAGCAGAGGACCAAATGCCCGCTGCCCACGGAGACTGGTTCCTCCACACCCTCCCAGTCACCGCGGCCGGCTGCCCTGAGACCTGCACTGGATGTGCCCAAGCTGGAAGGAGGTGGAGGGTCCTGGGCTCAGCATCAGGCCAACTCAGCCTCTTTGTCCCTTCTTGTGGCTTGAAAAACCCCTTTGAGCCTCAGTTTCCTTGTCAGTAAAATGGGGATGCTAACATCCACTCCTGGGATCATCATGGGGAATCATGAAATAATGGATGTAAAAGTCTCTCTATGTCGTCAGAGGGCTGAGCAAAGCTTGTCGTCGAGGGCCTTACAAGTGTAGAAGGACCGTGGAAGCCAGCTCACGCGTGAGCCTCGGAGGGCCTGGCTGTCAGGGGTTCGCTCAGAGCGTTTCCTGCAGACATCCGTTGCTGTTGGCAACGCCCCTGGGTAGCCCTCCCCTGGATCGCATCTCTCCCAGTCAGAAGGTTTCTGTCACTTTATCCTCATCCTGGGAAGACCCCAGTCATGTTCCCTCCCTGACTTTTCAGCTCTAACAGCGACCGCCCCACACAGGCCCTGTGGTTTCTCCAAACTGCTTGGGCTGCAGACGGAGAGCCTCGGGATGGATTTCGAGATGGTCTATCCAGGGTGCGGATGTGAAACATTCCAAGACCTGTCAACAGCTTCATTTGTTTTTTAAATGTCCAACCCCAAGGAGAATGCCTTGCATAAACACCCCTTCACCCTCGTCCCTAGTGGTCATCTATCTTCAGCCACGGGCTGGCTGGTCAAGCTGCCTCCCACATGGGCTCCAGCTCAGAGAGGCTTGTTTGGCCTTAGAAGCATCATGCTGCCTCTTCTCTCTCTGCTGGAAATTGTGGCTCAGGACTGGCCTGAGGGACTCTTCTGAGCGCTGGGGGTCTGTTTCCCCAGGATTGCTAGGGTCTGGGGGGAGAGTTCCCTGCCCAGAGGGCCCCCTGTGCCCTGGGCAGGCTTGCCCTCCCCACCCCACCACGACTCCCACAGTCCATTCTGCCAACCCCACAACCCCCACTTCCACAAGAGGCCGTGCAGCCTCTCATCCCCCGTGACAGTGATGGAGGCCCCTGGCAGGGCTCCTGGCACTTCCATTTGGCCGGTGATGGATGGGCATCCGGCCCTGTTTCACATGGCCGCCATGGGACCTCCTCCCTGCCCTCTGCCCTCTTGGTGCAGTCGCCGGCAGTTCCCAGGCTCACAAAGAGAGGCCCTGGAAATGGTTTCCATCCTCAGCGAGGCGACCGAGCTGGCTCTGGCTATCGATCATAGTTGAGACAGTCATCAACTATGGATGAGACCGAGCTCACGCCGCGTGCACAGTGCGTGCTCGGTGCCCCGGGAGCGTGGGGCACTCCGGGATGATGCAGCTAAAGGGCTTTGCACGAGGCCGGCACAGCACAGAGCTGCTCAGATGGTGGCTCAGAACCAAGAGGCAGGCACGGCTGTCCCGAGGGCAAGTGCTGGTGTGGGCAAGTCCCGAGAAAGTCATGCCGGCTATCCTCTATTGCAAGCTTACCACTGAGGCGCCGTGGATCGTTCGCGGCTCCTTCCTTGGGGTGCTTTGGGCAGCCTGGTGAAGCAGCTGCGGTTGCCATCAACCCTTCCAGCTTACCCGGGGGAGCCGGGGACCCGGAGAGGGTAACACACCCATAAGAGCCTCCAGGTCTGAAGACTTTCAGATTGCCCATAGGGTCTCTTGTGGACCAACCTAATTCTTTTAGTTTCATGTTTATTAAGTGCTTGCCTGTGCTGGGAATGGAGTTAAGCCAGATGCACATTTTTACCTTGAGCTGTGATTACAATACTGTGGCTGGGAAAGCAGTATCCTCATCTCCATTTTACAAAGGAGGAGCCTAGGTTCAGAGAGGTTAAGTAACTGCTCTCAGGTCACACAGCCAGGAAGTAGCAGAGCAGAGATTAGAACCAAGACTTTTCTGACTCCAAAGCCCATGCTCTTGCCACGCTTCTAAGACCACCTCCTCTCTGTCCCTTTATTCCAGGGCTATTCATTGAGTGCCTACTGTGTACCAGGCACTCTGCTAGGTCCTGGCAAACTCATATACACAAGGCAGATGTGGTCCCCATTGTCATGCAGTTTACGTTGAGCGGAGGTTCCTGATTGCCGAGATGAAATTCAAGAACCAGCCTAGTAACTCACTGAAGGAGAAAGTAGGGCTCTCCAGAGGGAGGGGGTCTGCAGATCTCCTTGCCATTGTCCCCTCCTGGAGCAGGGTTTCCCCAAGCCCTAGATGCCACTTCTGCCCACTGACCTTCTCCAGCACGAAATATCTTCCTCTTGCTTAACAGGGTTATCGCTGGTTATTTGGAGAAGCTCCCCCTGGACGCGGCCACGGGGCTTGTCCTGATGCCTCCGGCCTCCCGGGGCTTCCCCTCATGGGGCGGGGCCTTTCCCAGGGGTTTTAAGTTAATCTCACCTCATCCCATTTGCCGAAGGACACATTTGCCAGTAATTCCCGAACATCAAACGTTCACCACTTTGCTTCGGATGGAAAAATTAACAAAGGGATGGAAACTGCTATTTTGCCTCCTCGCAAACATTTCCAGACTTTTCTAGTCCATCTGCCTATGGGCACCTCTACTTTCAGTTCTCGTTTCTAATAAATGTTTACCAAATTTACATACTTTATGTGCCATTCAGCTCATTTATCTCCTCTAAATACACGCATCTCCTTTTGCTGTTCTCCTTTCCAATTTAGCATGCCTTTGTCATAAAATATTAAAAAAATTTTGTATCTTTAAAATAAATAGATTAAAAACATTCTGCGAATGACTCCTAGGCAAGCAACCACGAAAAAGGGATGCCACAAAAGGCCCATTATAGGCTGACATTATCCTATTGTATTTGAAAAGGCTGTAAAATTGATCGACAGGAGTGTTTGGAAACTGTATCTTTAGAAAAATTAATCATTAGGTGATGTGGTCATTAGGCTCATTGATCGGCTGAGGGTGATGGGGCCCTGGGGTTTTAGCCTCAGAGTGGGGGTTGGGGAGGGGATGCTCTGTTACCCCCACCCCAGGCCTCCCAATCGGCTGAGGTGGCCAAAGTCACTCCCTCTTGGTCCTGTTCGTGACGAGTCTTCTCTTCCTCCCCGGAAGGTTGAGGAACAGGGTCGTCAGGCTTCTCGAGGGACCCCGGAGGCTACCACGGGTAAGACATGGTGCCCCTCCTCAGCAGGAACCACCACACGGCCAGTCCAGGTCAGAAAGAGAAGCAGTTCTTGTATTTTGAGGTCATGTATCTTTTTGAAAACTTTCCAGAAGCTGTGGCATCTCTCCCCAGAAATATACATGTTCACACAGCAAAACACATGCAAACACATATGTATAGGCACACACCACACACACCACACACACACACCACACACACAATACACAACACACACAACACACACACAATACACAACACACACACAACACACACACCACACACACACCCAACACACACCCAACACACACACAACACACACAACACACACACAACACCCAACACACACACAACACACACAACACCCAACACACACACAACACACACACAACACACAC